>NC_140635.1:37177849-37257849 GCF_057382275.1 Copadichromis virginalis | reverse complement strand
GTCTGATCGAAATTGAGGCCATTCAATTTCGGTGTAAAGACGTTAAACTACATATGTGAAGGTCTCATAATGGTTTCACCTGAAACCTCTGCTGATAATCACCCACGCCTTTTTTCCACCCCTTGGCTCATGTGATGTGTTTCATAGTTGGTCAACGACCCTGGTAAAGACAACCCCCTCTGGGGTTTAAATACCTGGGACTCTCCAACGTTTAGTTTTAGATCTAACGAAGGTTCTCAGAGGAGAGGTGAAAGGTCTTCAAGGCACTTAGAGAATTCCAGCTGCTTTCTTTCAAAGCTCATCAGACTACCATGACGTGGATGACTGGGAACCCTTTTTTCTCATTCACTGTGTGCAGTCCCTCTGGAGTCATCCCTGTTGGAGCTTGTCAGTAGCAAAGGCCTGAAGGTACAAAAATGAATACTGAAGAGAGCTTAAAAACATTCCTGCTTGAATTTGAAGGCCGATTTAAGTCTATCCTTTCAGAGTTGCAGACTTAAACGCAGGCTTCCTGTGGCTCGTTGGTCTAGGCGTATGATTCTCGCTTCGGGTGCGAGAGGTCCCGGGTTCAAC
Organism: Copadichromis virginalis; assembly: GCF_057382275.1. NCBI lineage: Eukaryota > Metazoa > Chordata > Actinopteri > Cichliformes > Cichlidae > Copadichromis > Copadichromis virginalis. Next base: position 37,257,276 of record NC_140635.1, on the reverse strand, counting down.
GAGCCCCCTTAAAATCACAACTTCTTAGCTTCATGGAATTCTTCGGTAAGACACATTCCTTCTGGGTCATTTTAAATGTGTTGGGTGCCAAACGACTCAATGTGATCTTTGACACCAATTTGTCTTTCTAAAATAACGTTTTTGATTTTGTGAAGGAGTCACTCTCATGACTCATTGAGTGATGCCATTGACTGCACAGTCCCTCCCACGCAATCTGTATATGTCACATTTTGAGATTGCCTTGGAAACCTTACTGGGCAGGTACTAAAATATACCTGTTACCAGGTACTATCACCTAATGGAAACTTTAAAGATCGGGCTGAGTCAAGTTAAGCCAAGCTAGGTAGGTGCAAGTGGAAAAGGGCTATTAGAGATCACAAAGTCTGATCGAAATTGAGGCCATTCAATTTCGGTGTAAAGACGTTAAACTACATATGTGAAGGTCTCATAATGGTTTGACCTCTGCTGATAATTACCCACACCTTTTTTCCACCCCTTGGCTCATGTGATGTGTTTCATAGTTGGTTAACGACCCTGGTAAAGACAACCCGCTCTGGGTTTTAAATACCTGGGACTCTCCAACGTTTAGTTTTAGATCTAACGAAGGTTCTCAGAGGAGAGGTGAAAGGTCTTCAAGGCACTTAGAGAATTCCAGCTGCTTTCTTTCAAAGCTTATCAGACTACCATGACGTGGATGACTGGGAACCCTTTTTTCTCATTCACTGTGTGCAGTCCCTCTGGAGTCATCCCTGTTGGAGCTTGTCAGTAGCAAAGGCCTGAAGGTACAAAAATGAATACTGAAGAGAGCTTAACACCATTCCTGCTTGAATTTGAAGGCCGATATAAGTCTATCCTTTCAGAGTTGAAGCGTTAAGCACATGCTACCTGTGGCTCGTTGGTCTAGGCGTATGATTCTCGCTTCGGGTGCGAGAGGTCCCGGGTTCAACGAGCCCCCTTAAAATCACAACTTCTTAGCTTCATGGAATTCTTCGGTAAGACACATTCCTTCTGGGTCATTTTAAATGTGTTGGGTGCCAAACGACTCAATGTGATCTTTGACACCAATTTGTCTTTCTAAAATAACGTTTTTGATTTTGTGAAGGAGTCACTCTCATGACTCATTGAGTGATGCCATTGACTGCACAGTCCCTCCCACGCAATCTGTATATGTCACATTTTGAGATTGCCTTGGAAACCTTACTGGGCAGGTACTAAAATATACCTGTTACCAGGTACTATCACCTAATGGAAACTTTAAAGATCGGGCTGAGTCAAGTTAAGCCAAGCTAGGTAGGTGCAAGTGGAAAAGGGCTATTAGAGATCACAAAGTCTGATCGAAATTGAGGCCATTCAATTTCGGTGTAAAGACGTTAAACTACATATGTGAAGGTCTCATAATGGTTTGACCTCTGCTGATAATTACCCACACCTTTTTTCCACCCCTTGGCTCATGTGATGTGTTTCATAGTTGGTCAACGACCCTGGTAAAGACAACCCCCTCTGGGGTTTAAATACCTGGGACTCTCCAACGTTTAGTTTTAGATCTAACGAAGGTTCTCAGAGGAGAGGTGAAAGGTCTTCAAGGCACTTAGAGAATTCCAGCTGCTTTCTTTCAAAGCTCATCAGACTACCATGACGTGGATGACTGGGAACCCTTTTTTCTCATTCACTGTGTGCAGTCCCTCTGGAGTCATCCCTGTTGGAGCTTGTCAGTAGCAAAGGCCTGAAGGTACAAAAATGAATACTGAAGAGAGCTTAAAAACATTCCTGCTTGAATTTGAAGGCCGATTTAAGTCTATCCTTTCAGAGTTGCAGACTTAAACACAGGCTTCCTGTGGCTCGTTGGTCTAGGCGTATGATTCTCGCTTTGGGTGCGAAAGGTCCCGGGTTCAAATCCCGGACGAGCCCCCTTAAAATCACAAGCTCTTAGCTTCATGGAATTCTTTGGTAAGACACATTCCTTCTGGGGCATTGTAAATGTGTTGTGTGCCAAACCTTTCAATGTGATGTGTGACACCAATTTGTCTTTCTAAAATAACGTTTTTGATTTTGTGAAGGAGTCACTCTCATGACCCATTGAGTGATGCCATTGACTGCACAGTCCCTGCCACGCAATCTGTATATGTCACATTTTGAGATTGCCTTGGAAACCTTACTGGGCAGGTACTAAAATATACCTGTTACCAGGTACTATCACCTAATGGAAACTTTAAAGATCGGGCTGAGTCAAGTTAAGCCAAGCTAGGTAGGTGCAAGTGGAAAAGGGCTATTAGAGATCACAAAGTCTGATCGAAATTGAGGCCATTCAATTTCGGTGTAAAGACGTTAAACTCCATATGTGAAGGTCTCATAATGGTTTCACCTGAAACCTCTGCTGATAATTACCCACGCCTTTTTTCCACCCTTGTCTCATGTGATGTGTTTCATAGTTGGTCAACGACCCTGGTAAAGACAACCCACTCTGGGTTTTAAATACCTGGGACTCTCCAACGTTTAGTTTTAGATCTAACGAAGGTTCTCAGAGGAGAGGTGAAAGGTCTTCAAGGCACTTAGAGAATTCCAGCTGCTTTCTTTCAAAGCTCATCAGACTACCATGACGTGGATGACTGGGAACCCTTTTTTCTCATTCACTGTGTGCAGTCCCTCTGGAGTCATCCCTGTTGGAGCTTGTCAGTAGCAAAGGCCTGAAGGTACAAAAATGAATACTGAAGAGAGCTTAAAAACATTCCTGCTTGAATTTGAAGGCCGATTTAAGTCTATCCTTTCAGAGTTGCAGACTTAAACGCAGGCTTCCTGTGACTCGTTGGTCTAGGCGTATGATTCTCGCTTTGGGAGCGAGAGGTCCCGGGTTCAAATCCCGGACGAGCCCCCTTAAAATCACAAGCTCTTAACTTCATGGAATTCTTTGGTAAGACACATTCCTTCTGGGGCATTGTAAATGTGTTGTGTGCCAAACCTTTCAATGTTATGTGTGACACCAATTTGTCTTTCTAAAATAACGTTTTTGATTTTGTGAAGGAGTCACTCTCATGACCCATTGAGTGATGCCATTGACTGCACAGTCCCTCCCACGCAATCTGTATATGTCACATTTTGAGATTGCCTTGGAAACCTTACTGGGCAGGTACTAAAATATACCTGTTACCAGGTACTATCACCTAATGGAAACTTTAAAGATCGGGCTGAGTCAAGTTAAGCCAAGCTAGGTAGGTGCAAGTGGAAAAGGGCTATTAGAGATCACAAAGTCTGATCGAAATTGAGGCCATTCAATTTCGGTGTAAAGACGTTAAACTACATATGTGAAGGTCTCATAATGGTTTCACCTGAAACCTCTGCTGATAATCACCCACGCCTTTTTTCCACCCCTTGGCTCATGTGATGTGTTTCATAGTTGTTCAACGACCCTGGTAAAGACAACCCGCTCTGGGTTTTAAATACCTGGGACTCTCCAACGTTTAGTTTTAGATCTAACGAAGGTTCTCAGAGGAGAGGTGAAAGGTCTTCAAGGCACTTAGAGAATTCCAGCTGCTTTCTTTCAAAGCTCATCAGACTACCATGACGTGGATGACTGGGAACCCTTTTTTCTCATTCACTGTGTGCAGTCCCTCTGGAGTCATCCCTGTTGGAGCTTGTCAGTAGCAAAGGCCTGAAGGTACAAAAATGAATACTGAAGAGAGCTTAACACCATTCCTGCTTGAATTTGAAGGCCGATATAAGTCTATCCTTTCAGAGTTGAAGCGTTAAGCACATGCTACCTGTGGCTCGTTGGTCTAGGCGTATGATTCTCGCTTCGGGTGCGAGAGGTCCCGGGTTCAACGAGCCCCCTTAACATCACAACTTCTTAACTTCATGGAATTCTTTGGTAAGACACATTCCTTCTGGGTTATTTTAAATGTGTTGGGTGCCAAACGACTCAATGTGATCTGTGACACCAATTTGTCTTTCTAAAATAACGTTTTTGATTTTGTGAAGGAGTCACTCTCATGACCCATTGAGTGATGCCATTGACTGCACAGTCCCTCCCACGCAATCTGTATATGTCACATTTTGAGATTGCCTTGGAAACCTTACTGGGCAGGTACTAAAAAAATACCTGTAACCAGGTACTATCACCTAATGGAAACTTTAAAGATCGAGCTGAGTCAAGTTAAGCCAAGCTAGGTAGGTGCAAGTGGAAAAGGGCTATTAGAGATCACAAAGTCTGATCGAAATTGAGGCCATTCAATTTCGGTGTAAAGACGTTAAACTCCATATGTGAAGGTCTCATAATGGTTTCACCTGAAACCTCTGCTGATAATCACCCACGCCTTTTTTCCACCCCTTGGCTCATGTGATGTGTTTCATAGTTGGTCAACGACCCTGGTAAAGACAACCACCTCTGGGGTTTAAATACCTGGGACTCTCCAACGTTTAGTTTTAGATCTAACGAAGGTTCTCAGAGGAGAGGTGAAAGGTCTTCAAGGCACTTAGAGAATTCCAGCTGCTTTCTTTCAAAGCTCATCAGACTACCATGACGTGGATGACTGGGAACCCTTTTTTCTCATTCACTGTGTGCAGTCCCTCTGGAGTCATCCCTGTTGGAGCTTGTCAGTAGCAAAGGCCTGAAGGTACAAAAATGAATACTGAAGAGAGCTTAAAAACATTCCTGCTTGAATTTGAAGGCCGATTTAAGTCTATCCTTTCAGAGTTGCAGACTTAAACGCAGGCTTCCTGTGGCTCGTTGGTCTAGGCGTATGATTCTCGCTTTGGGTGCGAAAGGTCCCGGGTTCAAATCCCGGACGAGCCCCCTTAAAATCACAAGCTCTTAGCTTCATGGAATTCTTTGGTAAGACACATTCCTTCTGGGGCATTGTAAATGTGTTGTGTGCCAAACCTTTCAATGTTATGTGTGACACCAATTTGTCTTTCTAAAATAACGTTTTTGATTTTGTGAAGGAGTCACTCTCATGACCCATTGAGTGATGCCATTGACTGCACAGTCCCTCCCACGCAATCTGTATATGTCACATTTTGAGATTGCCTTGGAAACCTTACTGGGCAGGTACTAAAATATACCTGTTACCAGGTACTATCACCTAATGGAAACTTTAAAGATCGGGCTGAGTCAAGTTAAGCCAAGCTAGGTAGGTGCAAGTGGAAAAGGGCTATTAGAGATCACAAAGTCTGATCGAAATTGAGGCCATTCAATTTCGGTGTAAAGACGTTAAACTCCATATGTGAAGGTCTCATAATGGTTTCACCTGAAACCTCTGCTGATAATTACCCACGCCTTTTTTCCACCCTTGTCTCATGTGATGTGTTTCATAGTTGGTCAACGACCCTGGTAAAGACAACCCGCTCTGGGTTTTAAATACCTGGGACTCTCCAACGTTTAGTTTTAGATCTAACGAAGGTTCTCAGAGGAGAGGTGAAAGGTCTTCAAGGCACTTAGAGAATTCCAGCTGCTTTCTTTCAAAGCTCATCAGACTACCATGACGTGGATGACTGGGAACCCTTTTTTCTCATTCACTGTGTGCAGTCCCTCTGGAGTCATCCCTGTTGGAGCTTGTCAGTAGCAAAGGCCTGAAGGTACAAAAATGAATACTGAAGAGAGCTTAACACCATTCCTGCTTGAATTTGAAGGCCGATATAAGTCTATCCTTTCAGAGTTGAAGCGTTAAGCACATGCTACCTGTGGCTCGTTGGTCTAGGCGTATGATTCTCGCTTTGGGTGCGAGAGGTCCCGGGTTCAAATCCCGGACGAGCCCCCTTAAAATCACAAGCTCTTAGCTTCATGGAATTCTTTGGTAAGACACATTCCTTCTGGGGCATTGTAAATGTGATGTGTGACACCAATTTGTCTTTCTAAAATAACGTTTTTGATTTTGTGAAGGAGTCACTCTCATGACCCATTGAGTGATGCCATTGACTGCACAGTCCCTGCCACGCAATCTGTATATGTCACATTTTGAGATTGCCTTGGAAACCTTACTGGGCAGGTACTAAAATATACCTGTTACCAGGTACTATCACCTAATGGAAACTTTAAAGATCGGGCTGAGTCAAGTTAAGCCAAGCTAGGTAGGTGCAAGTGGAAAAGGGCTATTAGAGATCACAAAGTCTGATCGAAATTGAGGCCATTCAATTTCGGTGTAAAGACGTTAAACTACATATGTGAAGGTCTCATAATGGTTTCACCTGAAACCTCTGCTGATAATCACCCACGCCTTTTTTCCACCCCTTGGCTCATGTGATGTGTTTCATAGTTGGTCAACGACCCTGGTAAAGACAACCCCCTCTGGGGTTTAAAAACCTGGGACTCTCCAACGTTTAGTTTTAGATCTAACGAAGGTTCTCAGAGGAGAGGTGAAAGGTCTTCAAGGCACTTAGAGAATTCCAGCTGCTTTCTTTCAAAGCTCATCAGACTACCATGACGTGGATGACTGGGAACCCTTTTTTCTCATTCACTGTGTGCAGTCCCTCGGGAGTCATCGCTGTTGGAGCTTGTCAGTAGCAAAGGCCTGAAGGTACAAAAATGAATACTGAAGAGAGCTTAAAAACATTCCTGCTTGAATTTGAAGGCCGATTTAAGTCTATCCTTTCAGAGTTGCAGACTTAAACACAGGCTTCCTGTGGCTCGTTGGTCTAGGCGTATGATTCTCGCTTTGGGTGCGAGAGGTCCCGGGTTCAAATCCCGGACGAGCCCCCTTAAAATCACAAGCTCTTAGCTTCATGGAATTCTTTGGTAAGACACATTCCTTCTGGGGCATTGTAAATGTGTTGTGTGCCAAACCTTTCAATGTTATGTGTGACACCAATTTGTCTTTCTAAAATAACGTTTTTGATTTTGTGAAGGAGTCACTCTCATGACCCATTGAGTGATGCCATTGACTGCACAGTCCCTCCCACGTAGGGTTGCAAAATTCCCGGAATTTTCAAAGATGGAAACTTTCCATGGGAATAAACGGGAATTAACGGGAATTTATGGGAATAAACTGGGAATTTTCAAAATTGAAGGTTGGCTCTTCTTAGGGAACTTAAATATAGTTGAGCAAAGTATATTTTAGCATAATATTGACAAAAACAAACAAATGCAATTCAAATACACTTGAATATCCATGCCATTCCTTAATCACATGTACAGAGCACATGCTTGCTGCATGGCTATTGAGACCACCTACTGGCACTGTGCATGCCTCCATCACATGTACACATGGACCACACTTTTGAGCCTGAAGGACAAAGAGTATTGAAGGCACACATTTGAGCCTGTGGACTTAACAAGTGAGGTAAGTTTTGATGATATTATGGGAAAATATATTCATTAAATGTTTAAATTGTGAATATCACATAAAATGTATTAATCCTATAGATAGCAATCTGATAAGATGCTAAATAAAATGCTAGCATCTGTTAGATGCTAAATAAGCCATAGCTAGTATAACATAAAGAAGATGCTAGCTTCCTCATTTGGCTGTTTTGTTTTGAAGATCATTCCAGTTGTTTAGCTAGCCTTACTATTTATATCTGTTTATTATCATATTGCAATTGTATTATTACGATCTCTTGCATTGCATTAGCATTTTTACAAGCTCTTGTTTTATTTTACAGAAAAATGCCACATGCGCTATGTGTGGAGACATTTTACACCAGCTAATGTGCAAGGGAAACCTGTATATATGTGTAAATATTGTGATAAGACGTACGTGAAGAATGCCACAAAAATGCAGCAGCACATTGCAAAGTGCAAAAAAATTCCTCAAGGCCCAACACATGCAGCAGCCAGGAGTTCCACTCAAGGGGAAAATGAATCTGTTTCAGCTGTATCAGAGTCAGATACCCACTCATCAGCTCCTGGTCCCTCTGGCATCGGAGGATTCTTTGATTTTATGGATGACACTAGCCAGAAAAACGCAGATGAGTGTTTCGCTCGTGCAATCTATGCAACTGGCTCACCCCTGATGCTGACATCCAATGTGTACTGGAAGAGATTTTTGAATGTTCTCCGACCAGCATACATTCCCCCAACCAGACATGCATTGTCTACTCATCTACTGGATGAAGAGTTCAGTCGAGTTCAAGCAAAGGTGAAACAGACCATTGACCAAGCTGACTGTATTTCAGTCATCACTGATGGATGGTCCAATATCAGGGGACAAGGAATTATTAACTACATAATCACCACTCCTCAGCCTGTGTTCTACAAGAGTGTAGACACAAAGGAAAACGGACACACAGGCCAATACATTGCAGATGAGCTAAAAGTGATCATCAATGACCTTGGACCAGATAAAGTTTTTGCACTGGTCACTGACAACGCAGCCAACATGAAGGTTGCCTGGGCACATGTGGAGGAGACCTACCCACATATAACTACTATTGGCTGTGCAGCCCATACACTAAATCTTCTCCTAAAAGACATAATGGCACTAAAAACAATGGACACTCTGAATAAGAGAGTGAAGCAAGTTCTGAAATATGTTAAAGGCAAACAAGTAACTTCCGCTACATTTCTGTCAAAGCAAAAGGAAAAGAACAAGAGTACTACACTGAAGCTTCCCAGCATAACGCGATGGGGTGGTGTTGTTATCATGTTTGACAGCCTTCTGGAGGGAAAGGAGTCTCTGCAAGAGATGGCCATATCCCAGTCTGTAGACATCGACAGTGACATCAAGAAGGTCATCTTGGATGATGTGTTCTGGGAAAGAGTATCTAGCAGTCAGAAAATCCTCAAACCTATTGCAGCAGCAATAGCAAAGATAGAGGGGGATGGTGCCATCTTGTCAGATGTCCAGTGCCTTTTTGCAGAACTCAAAGAAGAAATCCAGACAATTCTGCCCACTTCCCTACTACTGAAAGCAGAGGAAACGGCTGTGGTCAAGTCATTGGAACAGCAGAGGGAGCATGCACTGGCTTCATGCAGCCAGTGCATGCAACAGCATACATGCTGGACCCCAAATATGACAAGGGCATACTTTCTGGGGAAGAGATCAACGGTGCCTATGCGGTCATTACAGCCATGTCTGACCACCTGGGTCTCGATAAAGGCAAACTTCTAGGCAGTTTGGCAAAGTATCGAACAAAGCAAGGCCTTTGGAAAGGGGATGGAATATGGCAGTCATGCCAGCACATATCTGCAGCCACCTGGTGGAAGGGACTATGTGAATCTGAGGCCCTTGCACCTGTAGCCTCCATCCTCCTCCAAATCCCACCATCATCAGCCGCCTCCGAGCGCAACTGGTCACTGTTTGGCAACACCCACACAAAGGTTCGCAACAGGCTCACAAATGTGAGAGTGGAAAAGCTGGTCGGCATTCGGGCAAACCTACGGCTCTTTGAGCCTGACACAGAGCCATCCTCAACAAGGCTGGAAAGTGACACTGAAGAGGAAGACTCAGAGTTGGATGCTGAGGAAGTGGACATGTTGTTGGATGATGATGAGGTCCAGGAAGAGTCTATTGACTGAGCAAAAATGAGAAAAGAGGATTGCTTGAAGGAAGATTTGCATGTTTAATGGGACGTTTTGGAGGATAAGTGGCATTTTTCATTTAACCTTTTGAATGGGACTTTGTGGAGATTTTTGGACAGGGGGCATTTTTGAATGAGCGGGGTTAGGGGATGGTAATATTGAACTCAACATTTCTGTTTTTATTCATCCATGAAACAAGTTATTAAAACGTGTTCTATTCTACTGTACTTACAAATAAATCTGTTGAAATATCTGTTGAAAACATTTTGCATGGAGGTTTTCTTATGATTTCTGTTTATATTTATGCTTGGAAATAATATATTCCCAGTTAGTTCTCCTAAATTCCCATTAATTTCCATAATTCCCATTATTTCCATGGAAAGTTTCCAATATGGAATATTTCCAAAATTCCCAAGCTTAACTTACCATGGAAATTTACCAGAAACTTTTTGGAAATTTACCGGAAATTTTCCACCCCTTTGCAACCCTACTCCCACGCAATCTGTATATGTCACATTTTGAGATTGCCTTGGAAACCTTACTGGGCAGGTACTAAAATATACCTGTTACCAGGTACTATCACCTAATGGAAACTTTAAAGATCGGGCTGAGTCAAGTTAAGCCAAGCTAGGTAGGTGCAAGTGGAAAAGGGCTATTAGAGATCACAAAGTCTGATCGAAATTGAGGCCATTCAATTTCGGTGTAAAGACGTTAAACTACATATGTGAAGGTCTCATAATGGTTTCACCTGAAACCTCTGCTGATAATCACCCACGCCTTTTTTCCACCCCTTGTCTCATGTGATGTGTTTCATAGTTGGTCAACGACCCTGATAAAGACAACCCGCTCTGGGTTTTAAATACCTGGGACTCTCCAACGTTTAGTTTTAGATCTAACGAAGGTTCTCAGAGGAGAGGTGAAAGGTCTTCAAGGCACTTAGAGAATTCCAGCTGCTTTCTTTCAAAGCTCATCAGACTACCATGACGTGGATGACTGGGAACCCTTTTTTCTCATTCACTGTGTGCAGTCCCTCTGGAGTCATCCCTGTTGGAGCTTGTCAGTAGCAAAGGCCTGAAGGTACAAAAATGAATACTGAAGAGAGCTTAACACCATTCCTGCTTGAATTTGAAGGCCGATATAAGTCTATCCTTTCAGAGTTGCAGACTTAAACGCAGGCTTCCTGTGGCTCGTTGGTCTAGGCGTATGATTCTCGCTTTGGGTGCGAGAGGTCCCGGGTTCAAATCCCGGACGAGCCCCCTTAAAATCACAAGCTCTTAGCTTCATGGAATTCTTTGGTAAGACACATTCCTTCTGGGGCATTGTAAATGTGTTGTGTGCCAAACCTTTCAATGTGATGTGTGACACCAATTTGTCTTTCTAAAATAACGTTTTTGATTTTGTGAAGGAGTCACTCTCATGACCCATTGAGTGATGCCATTGACTGCACAGTCCCTGCCACGCAATCTGTATATGTCACATTTTGAGATTGCCTTGGAAACCTTACTGGGCACGTACTAAAATATACCTGTTACCAGGTACTATCACCTAATGGAAACTTTAAAGATCGGGCTGAGTCAAGTTAAGCCAAGCTAGGTAGGTGCAAGTGGAAAAGGGCTATTAGAGATCACAAAGTCTGATCGAAATTGAGGCCATTCAATTTCGGTGTAAAGACGTTAAACTACATATGTGAAGGTCTCATAATGGTTTCACCTGAAACCTCTGCTGATAATCACCCACGCCTTTTTTCCACCCCTTGGCTCATGTGATGTGTTTCATAGTTGGTCAACGACCCTGGTAAAGACAACCCCCTCTGGGGTTTAAATACCTGGGACTCTCCAACGTTTAGTTTTAGATCTAACGAAGGTTCTCAGAGGAGAGGTGAAAGGTCTTCAAGGCACTTAGAGAATTCCAGCTGCTTTCTTTCAAAGCTCATCAGACTACCATGACCTGGATGACTGGGAACCCTTTTTTCTCATTCACTGTGTGCAGTCCCTCTGGAGTCATCCCTGTTGGAGCTTGTCAGTAGCAAAGGCCTGAAGGTACAAAAATGAATACTGAAGAGAGCTTAAAAACATTCCTGCTTGAATTTGAAGGCCGATTTAAGTCTATCCTTTCAGAGTTGCAGACTTAAACGCAGGCTTCCTGTGGCTCGTTGGTCTAGGCGTATGATTCTCGCTTTGGGTGCGATAGGTCCCGGGTTCAAATCCCGGACGAGCCCCCTTAAAATCACAAGCTCTTAGCTTCATGGAATTCTTTGGTAAGACACATTCCTTCTGGGGCATTGTAAATGTGTTGTGTGCCAAACCTTTCAATGTTTTGTGTGACACCAATTTGTCTTTCTAAAATAACGTTTTTGATTTTGTGAAGGAGTCACTCTCATGACCCATTGAGTGATGCCATTGACTGCACAGTCCCTCCCACGCAATCTGTATATGTCACATTTTGAGATTGCCTTGGAAACCTTACTGGGCAGGTACTAAAATATACCTGTTACCAGGTACTATCACCTAATGGAAACTTTAAAGATCGGGCTGAGTCAAGTTAAGCCAAGCTAGGTAGGTGCAAGTGGAAAAGGGCTATTAGAGATCACAAAGTCTGATCGAAATTGAGGCCATTCAATTTCGGTGTAAAGACGTTAAACTCCATATGTGAAGGTCTCATAATGGTTTCACCTGAAACCTCTGCTGATAATCACCCACGCCTTTTTTCCACCCCTTGTCTCATGTGATGTGTTTCATAGTTGGTCAACGACCCTGATAAAGACAACCCGCTCTGGGTTTTAAATACCTGGGACTCTCCAACGTTTAGTTTTAGATCTAACGAAGGTTCTCAGAGGAGAGGTGAAAGGTCTTCAAGGCACTTAGAGAATTCCAGCTGCTTTCTTTCAAAGCTCATCAGACTACCATGACGTGGATGACTGGGAACCCTTTTTTCTCATTCACTGTGTGCAGTCCCTCTGGAGTCATCCCTGTTGGAGCTTGTCAGTAGCAAAGGCCTGAAGGTACAAAAATGAATACTGAAGAGAGCTTAACACCATTCCTGCTTGAATTTGAAGGCCGATATAAGTCTATCCTTTCAGAGTTGAAGCGTTAAGCACATGCTACCTGTGGCTCGTTGGTCTAGGCGTATGATTCTCGCTTCGGGTGCGAGAGGTCCCGGGTTCAAATCCCGGACGAGCCCCCTTAAAATCACAACTTCTTAGCTTCATGGAATTCTTTGGTAAGACACATTCCTTCTGGGTTATTTTAAATGTGTTGGGTGCCAAACGACTCAATGTGATCTGTGACACCAATTTGTCTTTCTAAAATAACGTTTTTGATTTTGTGAAGGAGTCACTCTCATGACCCATTGAGTGATGCCATTGACTGCACAGTCCCTCCCACGCAATCTGTATATGTCACATTTTGAGATTGCCTTGGAAACCTTACTGGGCAGGTACTAAAAAAATACCTGTAACCAGGTACTATCACCTAATGGAAACTTTAAAGATCGAGCTGAGTCAAGTTAAGCCAAGCTAGGTAGGTGCAAGTGGAAAAGGGCTATTAGAGATCACAAAGTCTGATCGAAATTGAGGCCATTCAATTTCGGTGTAAAGACGTTAAACTCCATATGTGAAGGTCTCATAATGGTTTCACCTGAAACCTCTGCTGATAATTACCCACGCCTTTTTTCCACCCTTGTCTCATGTGATGTGTTTCATAGTTGGTCAACGACCCTGGTAAAGACAACCCGCTCTGGGTTTTAAATACCTGGGACTCTCCAACGTTTAGTTTTAGATCTAACGAAGGTTCTCAGAGGAGAGGTGAAAGGTCTTCAAGGCACTTAGAGAATTCCAGCTGCTTTCTTTCAAAGCTCATCAGACTACCATGACGTGGATGACTGGGAACCCTTTTTTCTCATTCACTGTGTGCAGTCCCTCTGGAGTCATCCCTGTTGGAGCTTGTCAGTAGCAAAGGCCTGAAGGTACAAAAATGAATACTGAAGAGAGCTTAAAAACATTCCTGCTTGAATTTGAAGGCCGATTTAAGTCTATCCTTTCAGAGTTGCAGACTTAAACGCAGGCTTCCTGTGGCTCGTTGGTCTAGGCGTATGATTCTCGCTTAGGGTGCGAGAGGTCCCGGGTTCAAATCCCGGACGAGCCCCCTTAAAATCACAAGCTCTTAGCTTCATGGAATTCTTTGGTAAGACACATTCCTTCTGGGGCATTGTAAATGTGTTGTGTGCCAAACCTTTCAATGTTATGTGTGACACCAATTTGTCTTTCTAAAATAACGTTTTTGATTTTGTGAAGGAGTCACTCTCATGACCCATTGAGTGATGCCATTGACTGCACAGTCCCTCCCACGCAATCTGTATATGTCACATTTTGAGATTGCCTTGGAAACCTTACTGGGCAGGTACTAAAATATACCTGTTACCAGGTACTATCACCTAATGGAAACTTTAAAGATCGGGCTGAGTCAAGTTAAGCCAAGCTAGGTAGGTGCAAGTGGAAAAGGGCTATTAGAGATCACAAAGTCTGATCGAAATTGAGGCCATTCAATTTCGGTGTAAAGACGTTAAACTACATATGTGAAGGTCTCATAATGGTTTCACCTGAAACCTCTGCTGATAATCACCCACGCCTTTTTTCCACCCCTTGGCTCATGTGATGTGTTTCATAGTTGTTCAACGACCCTGATAAAGACAACCCACTCTGGGTTTTAAATACCTGGGACTCTCCAACGTTTAGTTTTAGATCTAACGAAGGTTCTCAGAGGAGAGGTGAAAGGTCTTCAAGGCACTTAGAGAATTCCAGCTGCTTTCTTTCAAAGCTCATCAGACTACCATGACGTGGATGACTGGGAACCCTTTTTTCTCATTCACTGTGTGCAGTCCCTCTGGAGTCATCCCTGTTGGAGCTTGTCAGTAGCAAAGGCCTGAAGGTACAAAAATGAATACTGAAGAGAGCTTAAAAACATTCCTGCTTGAATTTGAAGGCCGATTTAAGTCTATCCTTTCAGAGTTGCAGACTTAAACGCAGGCTTCCTGTGGCTCGTTGGTCTAGGCGTATGATTCTCGCTTTGGGTGCGAGAGGTCCCGGGTTCAAATCCCGGACGAGCCCCCTTAAAATCACAAGCTCTTAGCTTCATGGAATTCTTTGGTAAGACACATTCCTTCTGGGGCATTGTAAATGTGTTGTGTGCCAAACCTTTCAATGTGATGTGTGACACCAATTTGTCTTTCTAAAATAACGTTTTTGATTTTGTGAAGGAGTCACTCTCATGACCCATTGAGTGATGCCATTGACTGCACAGTCCCTGCCACGCAATCTGTATATGTCACATTTTGAGATTGCCTTGGAAACCTTACTGGGCACGTACTAAAATATACCTGTTACCAGGTACTATCACCTAATGGAAACTTTAAAGATCGGGCTGAGTCAAGTTAAGCCAAGCTAGGTAGGTGCAAGTGGAAAAGGGCTATTAGAGATCACAAAGTCTGATCGAAATTGAGGCCATTCAATTTCGGTGTAAAGACGTTAAACTACATATGTGAAGGTCTCATAATGGTTTCACCTGAAACCTCTGCTGATAATCACCCACGCCTTTTTTCCACCCCTTGGCTCATGTGATGTGTTTCATAGTTGGTCAACGACCCTGGTAAAGACAACCCCCTCTGGGGTTTAAATACCTGGGACTCTCCAACGTTTAGTTTTAGATCTAACGAAGGTTCTCAGAGGAGAGGTGAAAGGTCTTCAAGGCACTTAGAGAATTCCAGCTGCTTTCTTTCAAAGCTCATCAGACTACCATGACGTGGATGACTGGGAACCCTTTTTTCTCATTCACTGTGTGCAGTCCCTCTGGAGTCATCCCTGTTGGAGCTTGTCAGTAGCAAAGGCCTGAAGGTACAAAAATGAATACTGAAGAGAGCTTAAAAACATTCCTGCTTGAATTTGAAGGCCGATTTAAGTCTATCCTTTCAGAGTTGCAGACTTAAACGCAGGCTTCCTGTGGCTCGTTGGTCTAGGCGTATGATTCTCGCTTTGGGTGCGAGAGGTCCCGGGTTCAAATCCCGGACGAGCCCCCTTAAAATCACAAGCTCTTAGCTTCATGGAATTCTTTGGTAAGACACATTCCTTCTGGGGCATTGTAAATGTGTTGTGTGCCAAACCTTTCAATGTTATGTGTGACACCAATTTGTCTTTCTAAAATAACGTTTTTGATTTTGTGAAGGAGTCACTCTCATGACCCATTGAGTGATGCCATTGACTGCACAGTCCCTCCCACGCAATCTGTATATGTCACATTTTGAGATTGCCTTGGAAACCTTACTGGGCAGGTACTAAAATATACCTGTTACCAGGTACTATCACCTAATGGAAACTTTAAAGATCGGGCTGAGTCAAGTTAAGCCAAGCTAGGTAGGTGCAAGTGGAAAAGGGCTATTAGAGATCACAAAGTCTGATCGAAATTGAGGCCATTCAATTTCGGTGTAAAGACGTTAAACTCCATATGTGAAGGTCTCATAATGGTTTCACCTGAAACCTCTGCTGATAATCACCCACGCCTTTTTTCCACCCCTTGGCTCATGTGATGTGTTTCATAGTTGGTCAACGACCCTGGTAAAGACAACCCCCTCTGGGGTTTAAATACCTGGGACTCTCCAACGTTTAGTTTTAGATCTAACGAAGGTTCTCAGAGGAGAGGTGAAAGGTCTTCAAGGCACTTAGAGAATTCCAGCTGCTTTCTTTCAAAGCTCATCAGACTACCATGACCTGGATGACTGGGAACCCTTTTTTCTCATTCACTGTGTGCAGTCCCTCTGGAGTCATCCCTGTTGGAGCTTGTCAGTAGCAAAGGCCTGAAGGTACAAAAATGAATACTGAAGAGAGCTTAACACCATTCCTGCTTGAATTTGAAGGCCGATATAAGTCTATCCTTTCAGAGTTGAAGCGTTAAGCACATGCTACCTGTGGCTCGTTGGTCTAGGCGTATGATTCTCGCTTCGGGTGCGAGAGCTCCCGGGTTCAAATCCCGGACGAGCCCCCTTAAAATCACAACTTCTTATCTTCATGGAATTCTTTGGTAAGACACATTCCTTCTGGGGCATTGTAAATGTGTTGTGTGCCAAACCTTTCAATGTGATGTGTGACACCAATTTGTCTTTCTAAAATAACGTTTTTGATTTTGTGAAGGAGTCACTCTCATGACCCATTGAGTGATGCCATTGACTGCACAGTCCCTGCCACGCAATCTGTATATGTCACATTTTGAGATTGCCTTGGAAACCTTACTGGGCAGGTACTAAAATATACCTGTTACCAGGTACTATCACCTAATGGAAACTTTAAAGATCGGGCTGAGTCAAGTTAAGCCAAGCTAGGTAGGTGCAAGTGGAAAAGGGCTATTAGAGATCACAAAGTCTGATCGAAATTGAGGCCATTCAATTTCGGTGTAAAGACGTTAAACTCCATATGTGAAGGTCTCATAATGGTTTCACCTGAAACCTCTGCTGATAATTACCCACACCTTTTTTCCACCCTTGTCTCATGTGATGTGTTTCATAGTTGGTCAACGACCCTGGTAAAGACAACCCGCTCTGGGTTTTAAATACCTGGGACTCTCCAACGTTTAGTTTTAGATCTAACGAAGGTTCTCAGAGGAGAGGTGAAAGGTCTTCAAGGCACTTAGAGAATTCCAGCTGCTTTCTTTCAAAGCTCATCAGACTACCATGACGTGGATGACTGGGAACCCTTTTTTCTCATTCACTGTGTGCAGTCCCTCTGGAGTCATCCCTGTTGGAGCTTGTCAGTAGCAAAGGCCTGAAGGTACAAAAATGAATACTGAAGAGAGCTTAAAAACATTCCTGCTTGAATTTGAAGGCCGATTTAAGTCTATCCTTTCAGAGTTGCAGACTTAAACGCAGGCTTCCTGTGGCTCGTTGGTCTAGGCGTATGATTCTCGCTTTGGGTGCGAGAGGTCCCGGGTTCAAATCCCGGACGAGCCCCCTTAAAATCACAAGCTCTTAGCTTCATGGAATTCTTTGGTAAGACACATTCCTTCTGGGGCATTGTAAATGTGTTGTGTGCCAAACCTTTCAATGTTATGTGTGACACCAATTTGTCTTTCTAAAATAACGTTTTTGATTTTGTGAAGGAGTCACTCTCATGACCCATTGAGTGATGCCATTGACTGCACAGTCCCTCCCACGCAATCTGTATATGTCACATTTTGAGATTGCCTTGGAAACCTTACTGGGCAGGTACTAAAATATACCTGTTACCAGGTACTATCACCTAATGGAAACTTTAAAGATCGGGCTGAGTCAAGTTAAGCCAAGCTAGGTAGGTGCAAGTGGAAAAGGGCTATTAGAGATCACAAAGTCTGATCGAAATTGAGGCCATTCAATTTCGGTGTAAAGACGTTAAACTACATATGTGAAGGTCTCATAATGGTTTCACCTGAAACCTCTGCTGATAATCACCCACGCCTTTTTTCCACCCCTTGGCTCATGTGATGTGTTTCATAGTTGTTCAACGACCCTGGTAAAGACAACCCGCTCTGGGTTTTAAATACCTGGGACTCTCCAACGTTTAGTTTTAGATCTAACGAAGGTTCTCAGAGGAGAGGTGAAAGGTCTTCAAGGCACTTAGAGAATTCCAGCTGCTTTCTTTCAAAGCTCATCAGACTACCATGACGTGGATGACTGGGAACCCTTTTTTCTCATTCACTGTGTGCAGTCCCTCTGGAGTCATCCCTGTTGGAGCTTGTCAGTAGCAAAGGCCTGAAGGTACAAAAATGAATACTGAAGAGAGCTTAACACCATTCCTGCTTGAATTTGAAGGCCGATATAAGTCTATCCTTTCAGAGTTGAAGCGTTAAGCACATGCTACCTGTGGCTCGTTGGTCTAGGCGTATGATTCTCGCTTCGGGTGCGAGAGGTCCCGGGTTCAACGAGCCCCCTTAAAATCACAACTTCTTAGCTTCATGGAATTCTTCGGTAAGACACATTCCTTCTGGGTCATTTTAAATGTGTTGGGTGCCAAACGACTCAATGTGATCTTTGACACCAATTTGTCTTTCTAAAATAACGTTTTTGATTTTGTGAAGGAGTCACTCTCATGACTCATTGAGTGATGCCATTGACTGCACAGTCCCTCCCACGCAATCTGTATATGTCACATTTTGAGATTGCCTTGGAAACCTTACTGGGCAGGTACTAAAATATACCTGTTACCAGGTACTATCACCTAATGGAAACTTTAAAGATCGGGCTGAGTCAAGTTAAGCCAAGCTAGGTAGGTGCAAGTGGAAAAGGGCTATTAGAGATCACAAAGTCTGATCGAAATTGAGGCCATTCAATTTCGGTGTAAAGACGTTAAACTACATATGTGAAGGTCTCATAATGGTTTGACCTCTGCTGATAATTACCCACACCTTTTTTCCACCCCTTGGCTCATGTGATGTGTTTCATAGTTGGTTAACGACCCTGGTAAAGACAACCCGCTCTGGGTTTTAAATACCTGGGACTCTCCAACGTTTAGTTTTAGATCTAACGAAGGTTCTCAGAGGAGAGGTGAAAGGTCTTCAAGGCACTTAGAGAATTCCAGCTGCTTTCTTTCAAAGCTTATCAGACTACCATGACGTGGATGACTGGGAACCCTTTTTTCTCATTCACTGTGTGCAGTCCCTCTGGAGTCATCCCTGTTGGAGCTTGTCAGTAGCAAAGGCCTGAAGGTACAAAAATGAATACTGAAGAGAGCTTAAAAACATTCCTGCTTGAATTTGAAGGCCGATTTAAGTCTATCCTTTCAGAGTTGCAGACTTAAACGCAGGCTTCCTGTGGCTCGTTGGTCTAGGCGTATGATTCTCGCTTAGGGTGCGAGAGGTCCCGGATTCAAATCCCGGACGAGCCCCCTTAAAATCACAAGCTCTTAGCTTCATGGAATTCTTTGGTAAGACACATTCCTTCTGGGGCATTGTAAATGTGTTGTGTGCCAAACCTTTCAATGTTATGTGTGACACCAATTTGTCTTTCTAAAATAACGTTTTTGATTTTGTGAAGGAGTCACTCTCATGACCCATTGAGTGATGCCATTGACTGCACAGTCCCTCCCACGCAATCTGTATATGTCACATTTTGAGATTGCCTTGGAAACCTTACTGGGCAGGTACTAAAATATACCTGTTACCAGGTACTATCACCTAATGGAAACTTTAAAGATCGGGCTGAGTCAAGTTAAGCCAAGCTAGGTAGGTGCAAGTGGAAAAGGGCTATTAGAGATCACAAAGTCTGATCGAAATTGAGGCCATTCAATTTCGGTGTAAAGACGTTAAACTACATATGTGAAGGTCTCATAATGGTTTCACCTGAAACCTCTGCTGATAATCACCCACGCCTTTTTTCCACCCCTTGGCTCATGTGATGTGTTTCATAGTTGTTCAACGACCCTGATAAAGACAACCCACTCTGGGTTTTAAATACCTGGGACTCTCCAACGTTTAGTTTTAGATCTAACGAAGGTTCTCAGAGGAGAGGTGAAAGGTCTTCAAGGCACTTAGAGAATTCCAGCTGCTTTCTTTCAAAACACATCAGACTACCATGACGTGGATGACTGGGAACCCTTTTTTCTCATTCACTGTGTGCAGTCCCTCTGGAGTCATCCCTGTTGGAGCTTGTCAGTAGCAAAGGCCTGAAGGTACAAAAATGAATACTGAAGAGAGCTTAAAAACATTCCTGCTTGAATTTGAAGGCCGATTTAAGTCTATCCTTTCAGAGTTGCAGACTTAAACGCAGGCTTCCTGTGGCTCGTTGGTCTAGGCGTATGATTCTCGCTTTGGGTGCGAGAGGTCCCGGGTTCAAATCCCGGACGAGCCCCCTTAAAATCACAAGCTCTTAGCTTCATGGAATTCTTTGGTAAGACACATTCCTTCTGGGGCATTGTAAATGTGTTGTGTGCCAAACCTTTCAATGTGATGTGTGACACCAATTTGTCTTTCTAAAATAACGTTTTTGATTTTGTGAAGGAGTCACTCTCATGACCCATTGAGTGATGCCATTGACTGCACAGTCCCTGCCACGCAATCTGTATATGTCACATTTTGAGATTGCCTTGGAAACCTTACTGGGCAGGTACTAAAATATACCTGTTACCAGGTACTATCACCTAATGGAAACTTTAAAGATCGGGCTGAGTCAAGTTAAGCCAAGCTAGGTAGGTGCAAGTGGAAAAGGGCTATTAGAGATCACAAAGTCTGATCGAAATTGAGGCCATTCAATTTCGGTGTAAAGACGTTAAACTACATATGTGAAGGTCTCATAATGGTTTGACCTCTGCTGATAATTACCCACAGCTTTTTTCCACCCCTTGGCTCATGTGATGTGTTTCATAGTTGGTTAACGACCCTGGTAAAGACAACCCGCTCTGGGTTTTAAATACCTGGGACTCTCCAACGTTTAGTTTTAGATCTAACGAAGGTTCTCAGAGGAGAGGTGAAAGGTCTTCAAGGCACTTAGAGAATTCCAGCTGCTTTCTTTCAAAGCTCATCAGACTACCATGACGTGGATGACTGGGAACCCTTTTTTCTCATTCACTGTGTGCAGTCCCTCTGGAGTCATCCCTGTTGGAGCTTGTCAGTAGCAAAGGCCTGAAGGTACAAAAATGAATACTGAAGAGAGCTTAACACCATTCCTGCTTGAATTTGAAGGCCGATATAAGTCTATCCTTTCAGAGTTGCAGACTTAAACGGAGACTTCCTGTGGCTCGTTGGTCTAGGCGTATGATTCTCGCTTAGGGTGCGAGAGGTCCCGGGTTCAAATCCCGGACGAGCCCCCTTAAACTCACAAGCTCTTATTTTCATGGAATTCTTTGCTAAGACACATTCCTTCTCGGGCATTTTAAATGTGTTGTGTGCCAAACCTTTCAATGTTATGTGTTTCATAGTTGGTCAACGACCCTGGTAAAGACAACCCCCTCTGGGGTTTAAATACCTGGGACTCTCCAACATTTAGTTTTAGATCTAACGAAGGTTCTCAGAGGAGAGGTGAAAGG
Source organism: Copadichromis virginalis (assembly GCF_057382275.1). Taxonomy (NCBI): domain Eukaryota; kingdom Metazoa; phylum Chordata; class Actinopteri; order Cichliformes; family Cichlidae; genus Copadichromis; species Copadichromis virginalis. Next base: position 37,235,794 of record NC_140635.1, on the reverse strand, counting down.
TCTTCAAGGCACTTAGAGAATTCCAGCTGCTTTCTTTCAAAGCTCATCAGACTACCATGACGTGGATGACTGGGAACCCTTTTTTCTCATTCACTGTGTGCAGTCCCTCTGGAGTCATCCCTGTTGGAGCTTGTCAGTAGCAAAGGCCTGAAGGTACAAAAATGAATACTGAAGAGAGCTTAAAAACATTCCTGCTTGAATTTGAAGGCCGATTTAAGTCTATCCTTTCAGAGTTGCAGACTTAACCTCAGGCTTCCTGTGGCTCGTTGGTCTAGGCGTATGATTCTCGCTTCGGGTGCGAGAGGTCCCGGGTTCAAATCCCGGACGAGCCCCCTTAAAATCACAAGCTCTTAGCTTCATGGAATTCTTTGGTAAGACACATTCCTTCTGGGGCATTGTAAATGTGTTGTGTACCAAACCTTTCAATGTGATCTGTGACACCAATTTGTCTTTCTAAAATAACGTTTTTGATTTTGTGAAAGAGTCACTCTCATGACCCATTGAGTGATGCCATTGATTGCACAGTCCCTCCCACGCAATCTGTATATGTCACATTTTGAGATTGCCTTGGAAACCTTACTGGGCAGGTAGAAAAACATACCTGGGACCTTCCACCATTTAGATTTAGAACCAACAAAGGTTCTCAGATGAGAGGTGAAATGTGTTATACTGGGCATACACAGTGCAATTTTTGGCTCCTTTCGAGCCGATTTTTCAGTCTTGCGACCGTTTTGGTGATCGGCCCCAGTTTCGCCTTCATCGTGTGTCGTGCATCATGTAGTATACCTGGGGCAACGAGAAGCGATTAATCCCCCGCGTTTTTTTTCACACAGCTGAATAAATGTGACACAGAAAACTGATTAAACAGAACTGTGAGATGGTTGAGAAATTACAACAGTGTTCTGTTATTTCTGAAGGTTAGACCGTCCAATTTTCACAGCCGTTTACTTCACGTTTCTGTGCCTACCTGATCTTCTAAGGACCTGGCCCAGATAGACTGCGAAGTCCGGGTCTTCAGGATGATGCAGCCATGTTAAACCACAGTAAATAGCGATAGCATACATGTGGTGTGTGTGTGGTTGTCTGCCTCTTATAACTCCAGTGATTTTCCTGCATTTGAAATCCTGTGTGATCTTGTGAATTTACTGAATCCAGCAACTAACCACTCTTTCTAGATTGTATCAAATCATCTCAATAAAAACAAATACAGTTGATGAATTTCATAGAGATCCTACATGATTTAATTACCTTCACCATAGAAACATGAAATTATTTTTTTCAAATTACAAAGTAGACTTTTGTAAATGTGACAACCACCCAATTTCCTTTTTTGAGTGTACAGTTGTGAGTCAAAGCAGCCACATGAGTCATTTTAAGTATTAACAGTATGCAAATTGAGTTATCACTGAGTGTCATGAGCTGATTTGCTGCTATTGTTTGACCCAAACATGCCACAATCTGAGGAAACGCACATTTAACAGCCGCTTCTTTCCACACGGTGAATGTTAAATAAGCTGATTCTTATACTCTACCTGAGCACTCAGAGCGCCACATTCATCCATTCACAAGCGCATATTCTAACATACACATGCATTCATAGTCCGATGTATAGATCAGAGAGTTACTTGGGGTTGATAACGTTCCCAATGATGTTTGGCATGCAGACTGGAGCAGCCAGGGCGAAACCACTGACCTCCCGATGTAGATAGGACCTGCTCCACCATTGTTGTTGTTATCATTATTATCGCTACACAGTTGTTTTAGACAAACAGCTACAAGATAAAGTTTGAACTCTTAATGATGGATATGTTGACTTGCAGTTGAACTTGGTGTTGCCCAAGTAATCCCATCCAACACACACAGCAGTGAGAGGGCGAGCCAATGAACAAACAGGACAGAGGGTGAACATTTGCTGATTTTAAGGAACTCTAACCTTTTGGTTTGTTTCTTCTTCTCCACTTATTCTTTTGCTCAATTTATTTCAGTCATGTAAACAATGGTTGAAATAAAAGAAGGTCATTTCAGAAAAAGAAAAAAGAAATACCATGCAGAATGAGGATATTAATGCTATCATCCATACTGTTGTCGTCTTTCAGCTGAGAATCACATGGACACAATGCCAAACCACTGTTTTCTGATTCAGTCAGATTACTTTGGTTAGGTGATGTATGACCTTGGTCTCAGTATGATTTCCTTTAACACAATTACCTGTTGGTGCTATTTACTTGGTGCTTAGAGGGGGGACCGAAAAAATGACCTAATTCCAGTGCACATGATGCTTCTTTGTACAAACACAGTGCATGCTGAGGAAGGATGAGTAACAGGGTGTTGTTATAAAGACAGACAGGATGTGACCTGCAGGAAGAGGAAGTGGTCAAGGTGACTGGGGATAGAGGCTCATCCAGATGTTTCTGAGCTGATAGGAGAGCTTCATTATGATACAAATAAGCAGTCGCGCAACTGCCAGTAACTGTACAAGTGTAAATACATCTAACAACAAATTAGACCAAATAGCTGAGGTGGGATTTGTACTGGCTGCTGAGTGTCTTAGAGATCATTTCACTATCCTGGAAGTCACTACTTCTAAGAAATACTATGGCATATTATTTAGTTCTGGTATGAGGAATATTTTTTAAATATTTTCATTTGTTTAGTTCTAATGCAAATCCAATGCTTTTGGCCAACTGCTTTTTTGTTTGTTTTCGGCGCTCAAGGCTTACATTACTTTAAATACTTTTAGCAATACTTCACTCCTGCTAATACATTAATACTTAAAGCACCAAGCCTCACTGAATTGGTGTAACCTTGTGTCAACAGAGAAAGTTGTATATGATAATATAGCATAATTACAGGAAAAGATTAGAGTTGGTTATGAGAGGGGAACTTACATAAGATGTTTCATAAGCTATGGGTATAAAAATCAAATGAATGCTCAGGTGCATGGACAGTGTTGAGTCTTTGGTTAGATTTAGAATGATTCATATGTTGTCTCTGTGACCAGAAGAATCTGTTTGTAATATATCTGACTCCAGCTATAAAATGTTTACTGGCTCCTTTATTGTTTTGATGTTTTCTGCATTGTGTCTTAATTGTACCTTCTATATCACAAAGCTTAAAAACAGAGTTAGGAAAAGCAGTCAGCCAATTGTCTTTCAGGTGCTGTTAGTGTGGTAACTTTGGCCACACGTCTGTCTCTCTGTGTCTGTTGTCTGTCATGCTGCAGATGTCTATATGAGTACACATAATACAGCTAGTAATAATAATAATAAGAAAAGTAGCATTGTTATTATGATTATGATTATTATTATTATTATTATTATTATTGATAGTAAAAATCACAAATTTTTTCTACTTAGTTAAGGAAATGTTTGTTTACTTTTTTCTACTATGTAAACATGGTTACACAGCACAATCACATTGCTTTGTGTTGAGTTTTAGGAGCTTAATAAAAAGGCATTACTCTGAAAATGGCCAGGCCCAAGGACTGGACTGAAAATGAGTTAAAAAGCATCAAACATCCAAGGAAGATTTTGGAAAACCTTTAGAGAGCCAGTAGAACTATTGTCCAAGACTGCTTTAAAAGAATACAAGAAAGTCCGGTTCAAGTCTAAGGGCTGTCTCAAAACCTTTGCACAGTACTGTACACAGTCCAAAATAAGGCTGAATGATAAGTTTCAAGTTTATCAGCATGGGAACCACCAATCCAGGGGCACCAACAAAGGCCTGTCAACTAGGACAGCCCTACAAATTCCAGTGCCTTAAGAAACTCAGGGTAGATTTCATCCACCTCAGGGCCCCTGAGAAGTTGCTTAACCACCTTAGTGACCTTGGCATGGTGATGGGCGACTCATCCTCCTTATCCTCCACAGAGGACTTGTCCATGGGATTGAGGAAGTCCTCGAAAAATTCCTCCTGGCAATAGCCCCCCCACCCACACTGGACTGAACAGCAAGTGGATCCCTTCTCAGATGAAATAATGTAAGATGCTTTATATCCTGAGTCTGAAGATACAGACACAAAGTTAAAATTTGGGGTACAGGTCAAACACAATGACTACAGATCACTACTGTTCACCCATGTGTTTAAATAAAAGGAAGAGGGTTTCTGTTATGTTTCAGTTAGTACATCGAAACATGCAGCTTCATCTGATTCTGCCCAATTTGCCAGTTTAATAGGTGAGACCAATTTCTCAGAGTCAGTTTAAAATAGGAATTTTTTAACCTTAGATATATATTTCTAAGTGCATCACTGATATCATAATGGATACTTGACTTGCTCGCTTTATTTCAGAGACAGAGACGATAAAAATGAACACGTTTCCATGTCTTACTTTATGGACCAACAACAAACATTTCTGTATTCAGTAATCAATGCAAATTATTAGTTTATGAACAGAACCAAACTGGACAAAGAGAAGAGCTGAGGAGGACCTGCTGCAACATCTCCATGACAGCTGATATTCACAGCTACATGACTCACATGACATGATTACAATCATACGCACAGTTTGTCAGAACACCACAAAAAGGACAGGGCAAGCTGTACTTTACTAGACAGTATAGTTTTAACAATCAACACTTTAACTTTTATAGACTGATGCATTGTATGGTTTTAATTCCATTTTTCCATCGTATTCTGCCCATCATCGGGGGGCTGGAGCGAAGCAGAGTACGCGCTAGCCAGCTCACCAGTCTGTTGCAGGACTAACACAGAGAGACAGACCATTCACATAATTTAGACTCACTAGTGAACCTAACCCTACTAACTGCCTTTGTCCCACAGTCCAAAGACATGCAGTACCCAGAGAGAGCCCACGCAGACACTAAAATCACATGCAAACTTTACAGAGAAAGGCCCCGACCAGATGGTGGAGTCGAATTCAGGAGGTAGTTGTTAGCAGTGCGCCGCCATGGGTATAAAAGCAAAATTTAAACAATTAAAACAGCCATGACTAAATTGACTCTAGCTAAGCCTGTCGGGTAAATAACAAGATTAAATGCGAAACAGTTAAACTGAAATAGAACTCCAGTTTTAGACCTACAGTTTTACAGCTGAGCCACAGCGTCTCCACTGCCTACATGAGCTGTGGCCTGAGCTGCCAGTCATTTCACAACATCCTGCTCAGTCTTGACAATCACTCTGTTCAGTCCACAGCACCAACTCTTTAAGAATCCTAATTTAGTGACAGAGTCCAAGATGAGTTCTTTACAGCAGCATCAGTCAAAAAGTTTTGACTGCCATTTCACTGTGAACTTTAATGATGAAAGAAAGACTCTACAAACTGCAGCTTCTCCTTTATATAGTAACAAAAATCTGCATTGTATATTGTCTTTGATAACTTGCTGGCCACATATTCATTGTTAATGCAATCAGGCATGCCCTTAACCTTCAAATCGCCTACAAATAACATGGTAGCTGCTAGCTGGTGCTGACAAACAGGTTGGGAGTGGGAGGGATACTTCCTGTTTCTCATGAAAATGTGAAAAAATGTGAACCCTTGGGAGGAAGAGAAGACCAGACATATGGACACATTTTACGTGCTTTTACCGGGGAAAGTTACGCCACACGGTTTACAAACTTTTACAGTCATAAGATTATCGCAGACTAACCGTAAAGTCGATTCAGCTGACTAAAAATAATCGAGTAAAACTAAAATAATGCCTAAATTATGACAAAAACTAAATGATCTTTAGTCAAAAGCTGAGGCTGAAACTAAATCAGAATGTGCTGTCCACTGGCACCTATTGTCTCAATGATTACTCCACATCTGTTTAGCTGTTATCTGTATCCATTTGGGGCAAGCACAAGGCTCTCTTTAAGGTGTGTGTGTCGTTTTTCCAACTACTACTACTGCTGCAATGAAGTATCAGGGTTTTTAATACAAGGTAAATGAGCAGGCAGATTCACAATAAATTCAAATGCTAAATTTATAAACTGGAAAAGATGCTTCAGTCTTAATCAAATTATTTTCTGCACCCTTTTCCAAATTCTAACAGTTGTGCCACATCGTTTGCTGCACTGCTCCTACAGAGCCAGTTTTACTTACTAAGGAGGGTGAATACAACAGAAAATAGCAATCCATGCATACTAAAGGGTTCTTAAATCTCAGTTTAGTTTTTAAGAAGATTTACTGAGACTACACCATCATGCTGTGGAAAATGAAAATGAAACCCAAATGAAAAGTTAATTTTCTTTCTTTATCCTTGTTTAGTCAGGACTCCAGATTTTCATTTTGACTTGGCAGGGCGCTGTAAACAGCCAGAGGCAGTCAGTGAGAGTGGTGTGACTGATTTAAGGGGGATCTAAGCCTGAGAGAATCCTTAAATTAGAGAAACAACAGGTGCCCGGTGAAAAGTCTCAAGAACATGGGACGTGATTATTTTTAAAGCTTTTTAAAATCTAAGTAAGAACATGGTTTGAAGATAAACTTCATAAATTGTGTTTCTCAGGCCTGAAGTGGTTGTTTTGGTTGTCAGTTACTATATGGACCAACGGATATGGAAGAGTTCCTTACTTTGTTCCTCATTAGTTTACAACTCGTAGACGTTTTTCACGTGGTGAGTCTGAAAGCACAACACTGTCGTGCCTCTTGATTTTGGTAGCAAAAAAAAAAGTGGGGCTGAAAGATAAAAGCTGAAACAAAAAAACAAACACTGGGATTTTCTGATACATTTTATTAATGCTAGTTTTAATGTTGTCCCATTTACAGACTGGTCTGTTACAGGGCTTCTGTGGAACCTTCTGTAGAATTTGTATATTTTGCATCCCGCTCTTAGCATCATTCTATCCGTCTGTCTATGTTTCTCCTTATCTGGGGCCAAGTCACAAATAAGGAGAAAGGCCCAGACCCCATTCTCCCAAACTACCTCCTGAAATGTATTTGGAGGAACAAACTCCTCCTTGTGGGGCAGCAGCTTGTTGGCTGCCTCCTGACGAAGCCAACAAAAGCACTTCTGAGATTATCAGAGTACAGATGAGATTCTGAGGGCACCAGTTTGCCACCTAAATACAATATGCCTCAAAATTCTGGCCCTGAAAACTATGAACAGAATTTATTAATAAGGACAGCCCTGGCATAGAACAACACCCACCAAGAATGAGTCCGACTTCTTGCTGAGCAAAGCAGAGCAAACTCCCATAGAGCCTCAAATATTCCTTATATTCCTGACGGGGCCAGGTACAGCACCGTGGAAAACGAGTGGCTAGCCATCCAGATGTCAGACTCCCTTAGCTATTACCTCCTGGGCCTCCCCTTCACCCTCTGTTCGGACCACGCTCTGCTGCAGTGGCTCCATTGCATGAAGGATGCCAACGCCCGGATCACACCGTGGTATTTGGCTTTACAGCCTTTTAAGTTCCGAGTGGTCCATGGGCTGGGGGTGCAGACGGTTGTGGATGACTTCCTCTCTCCTCCTCTCTGACACCTTTATTACTATATGCAGTATTGTCTGCTTTTTATACTTATTGGGCTACTTGCTTATTATAGGCTTAAATATATATAGGCTGTACAGTACATAAGATTAAAATTTACATTTTTTATGTCACTGAAATGTTTTATTATTTGAGTTAAAGCCAAAGAGAAGGTTGCAGATAATGTTTACATGAAACGTGTGTATACTTACTGCATCTGGTTTATTTAAGCAGGCATCATATGTTGAAATCTTCAGACTAATGTAGATTATGCATTTCTAATTTATTATTTTTTTGTAATTTTACCAATTTTGTTAATTACCACAGTCATACCTTTTAACTTAATTCTTGTAGATGTGATATAATTATAAAAACATTCATGCCATTTTCCCCATTCAACGTCTATAATTACACAAAATATCCATTAACTAATGAAAAAACCCAATTACAGAAACTTATTTTACTGTCATTTTTGTGTCATTTTACACCCAGTGTATCAATTTTATGTATGTACAGCATAAAACTACAAGTTAAGTTTTATCTTTTAAATAAAAATAGCTGTAAAATTATGTTAATCTTGCAACCATAATTTTTAGTCTTTTTTGTATAAAAATAAATACATTTTCCATAAAAATGTGAAAATCATGTTTATTCACAGGTACCATTTTTTTTTCGCAATTTTTTAATTACTTTTTATTTTACTTAGAAAAATTCTGTACATTTATATGAGATATTCTCTTAAATTACAGTTGTTGTTTTTACAGAGTAGATTTGGGGCCCAATAACATCTTTTAAACCAGCAGACGTATCACAGCTCAGTAATTCTCAGTAATGCCGTCCTTCAGGCTGTGAGTCTTCTTATTAACACAGATTTGACAGATTTGTTGTAACAATGCGGTAAACCGGGCCGTGAAATTACGGCTGGATGAAATGGTTTTCTGCTGCTTGGTTAACTCATGTTCATGTGCACGTGAGCGTACACACGCGGGACTGTAATGACCAATCAGCAGATATTGTAAACCCTCAGTTTGCTGAGCTGATGAGTGGGGTTGGTAGAGCCTCCACGCAGAGAGACGCTGCACACGCGGGGAACAGCACTCCGTTTCCGTTACAGTCACTGTCCTTCTGAACGCTCCGCACACAGCGGTAAGTGCCACCGGGTCTTTTTACAACAGGTTGAGACAACACGGAAAGCTGAGGTGTTCGTGTCTATTTGAACACTTTGAGTTTGGTGTTTTTTCCACAGCAGGCTGAGCGTGGACCCTTTACAAGCTGGCAGAAGATGCGTGATTTAATTTGGGCTTTAGCCGCGAGCAGCAGGCACGCGCGCGCTCCGTTTGGCTGTTTGGTAACAGTGACGATAAATTCTGACCGTAAACATCAGCAGCTTTTATTTCGTCTGTTTGAATAAACACCAACAAAACGCGTTTGTTTCATATATTCTCCGCTTTATTCCTGTGGACTCTGTGTCCACGCTAGACCACAGATTTCATATCTAATGTAAAAAACCTTTAAAAAAATAATCTTGAATTGTTAGACTAATAGGATTAAACAGGTGTGGGTCACAGACCAGCGCAGTGGTAAACCCGACAGGTACAGTGAAATAAAAGAAGATGCTTCTGACATTGTTCTTTACGGTTCTGGAAGTTTGTTTAAGAATTGGTTTTCTGCTTCTTCATCTATAAGATGTTATTATCTATGTTAATGTGTGCTGAACTTTATGTTTAGTGACTGTGAACTTAGAAGTATAATATGTATATTATATATTATACCATATATAATCTCTGAAAGACACTACAACGTTAATGATGTAGCGTTAGTCGTTGTTTCGGTCATTGTGGTTTCTCAGGGCAGAAACTCCTACACAGACTGTAGCAGAGTCTCTATCACTACTTCCTCTGATAAAGTTCGGATCTAATTACAGTAGTTGGATTATCCCGCTCACTGAATACAATATTATTCCTTTGCTAATTTGCTGTGGATGTTTGTGTTACTAACCTCTCAGATGCATCCATCAGAGCACGAATGAGTGTGGACGTTATATCAAAAGCACTTGGAAAAAGAAAGTGCTTGTTTAATTGGGTGAATGAGGCAAGTTGTATAGATTAGAAAAGCACTATATAAGATCCAGTCCATCAGCGTTTGGACAGAAGACAATGCTAAATGTGCGTGTTTTCTCAGACTGAACATGTTGCCAGGTTTGGGTCACACAGTGGTATTTAATGATCGAGTAGATCAAAAATCATCTTGATCAGCCCTTTTCGATATAGAGCGCGTTTCTATGCTCCCTTTTCAAGCTGATTCATTGACTCAGCGTCTTCAGTGTATTCAGTGTGAATGTGTTTGTTGTACAAGACCTCGAGAACAGTTGTCTCCAGAGAACTCTGGAACAGCAGCTTCTAACACACTGCAGAGAGCATTCAGAACAGTTTTACTCTGACAGGTTTTCAGCTGCATCTGTCAGGACGAGAGCTGGTAAACTGTTGTTTGAAGACAACATCAGCTTTCTTCTTGGCTTGCTTGACAGCTCCTCCAATTACAGCTCTCTGGGTGTAGTATGCTGCGTTTGCAAATACTGCTGCTCATCAAAGCCAGATTAGAGAGAATAAAAAAGGATGCTGCTCTCTGTCCTTTACGGATGTGAAAATAGGATTTGAATCAGGTACAGCTCCTCAATGAAATTCTGTGTTGTACTGTCATTTTGCACAACCTCCTGAATATAACAGCAGAATACCACAACCGTTTTGTAACAAGAAAAGCTTGTCCTCTTGACCTCTGGTTTGGCATCTTGGGGAGATGTGAGCAAGCTGTTCAGCCTACCTCTGTCATATCATGTGGTAATAATGTTAGCAACAGTTCACCGGGAAGAGCCTTGAATAAACCTTCAACGATAAAAAAAAAACAGGTTTCACTTCAGCTCTTTCTATGTTATAACCTTGCTCTTCTCTGCAGCTGGCACAAGCAAGAGTGGCCCACGGACTGGTTGTACCTCATACTTTCTACATTGCCTTGCAACATAGCTATCTACACCATAAATCCCACGTTGGTACCGGGAGAGACTTGAAATTTATGATTTTCAGGGTTTTTATCGTTAACTCGGTTTCCCTGGGTCTTTTCCCATGTTGTAGTTGTGCGTCTTATTTTGAAAGAAATATTTATGCGTTACCATAGCGACCAGAGGGCATTAAGGGGCAGAGAGGAGGATGTTACTGTCAATGTTGTTGGTGCATTTCAGGAGGACGCTGCTAATAAAATTACACAATTACACAGTGAATTTATTATTATATTTACAAAATACCACAGTTTTTGTCTCATTCGTATCATTTTATTTTGTTGTGTTTATCCGCCACACCTTAAAGGCTGGTCCGTGAAAATATTGTCTGACATTACACCGATCTGTGGCACAAAAAAGGATGGAGACCGCTGATTTATCTGATAACCGTAACTATAGCCCTAACTATATGCTTTAGCAAAAAGGAACGTTTGAAGCCTGATCTTGAAAGTAGAGATAGTGTCTGTCTCCTGAATCCAAACTGGAAGCTGGTTCCACAGAAGAGGAGCCTGCAAAGAATTTATAGACTCATCCTGGAGAAGCAAACAGTCATAATTCTGATTGCAAAAGCTTCCAGACAGGACAGAGAAGATCCTGTAATGTACTGCAGGTGTTACTGCAGGTCTTTTGTTGTACTAGTAATATATGCTGCCAGTTATCATCTGTAGAAAGAATTAAGAAAAAATTGTTATTGGGGGGTAACAAAAAAATTCCCGTTGGTGCTTGTCTAATTAAAAACCAAAGTGTTTATTTGAAGTCTGCTTTTAGGAGGATGTTGGCTGCTTGTTTCTGCAGTATGTGAGTAATAGTGGGCAGGAAGGCTCCACTAGCTTCTCCTCTTGTAATCTGAATGCAATTTCTTTATTATTTGTCTCCTTTTATAGCACTCACTTTCTGCACTGGCATTTGTGTATTTAAGCCCTGTGACATGATGTTTCTCCAGCACTAACCTGTCTGTTTCAAAGCTCCTCTGGATGAAAGAGGAAGCACATTCCAGTGTAACTGTTACTTTGATCATCACACACAGTTAAGCTGCTATTCACTAACAGTTACTTTAATCACTTAGATGCAGGCTTCTTCATCATCTCTTGATTTGGAATATCCAGATTGAGATGAGATTATGTGTGGTAAGCTGTGAATTTGTAACTTTTCTCTTTTAGTCAAGAAGCAATGAAGATATTAGAAGAAGAATAAAGTCATAGATGGTTGTTGGTTAGTTTGACTTCGATGTTTGCACATGCGCCGTACCCCTCGGTGACTGGTACACACTCCTACATACACTAGAATAGTTAGACAATGGGCAAATCCATTTGAGCGGTAAAACCTGAGAGCTCCAGGTTTCTTCACTGTGTAATAATGGCTGATGTCCAGTCAGAATCAATGAGTCTGTGTGTGTTCTCCACCAGGCTCAATTCAGGCTTATTCATATAGTAGCAACCTAATAGGACAAATGGAGGCTGCATTAGGCAGAGGACGTCAGAGAGAGGGCAACAGTGACCAGGACATTTAAAAGTTAATGACTTAATGCTGAATTTGTTCAGTTCAGCGGTGTCGTCTCAAAGCATTTTCAGTGTGCAGGAAAGGAAAACATTTTTACCTGACACGACTCTGTTCAACTGTATCAACACTGAGTTATTACAATAGCTGATAACTAGTCTTGCTTGTCAGGGCTGCACTCTAGTGCTGAACACAAGAACTGATGTGGTTACATTATCATCCAAATTAAGCTCTGCAAGGCCAACGCACAACACCAGTGATTCATGGATTAGTCCGATGACGATCGGTCTGATGGGGCCTGATAAATGATAAAAGCACGTTTCCTTTCAGTGGACTATTTGCTGTGTAAGCGTTCCTTCTAGATCCTTCAACGTGATCGTCATGGTCCTGAGTCTGAGGACTCGGTGTTTTGTGTTTCTTTATATTCTTCTATATTCTTGTTTATTCTGCCTGTGTTCCCTCTGTCTGTCCATGGTGTCACTGTGTCTGCTCGTGAGTCTGCCTGCCAAGTTCAGTGTCCGTTCTGGTTCTCTGTGTCTGTTAGTTTCCTGTTTTATTCTGAAAGTTCATGTCTCATGTCAATGTGTTCAGTTTTACCTTTCTCCTGTCTTGTTAGCCTAATTTCTCCCAGCTGTGTCTCCCTCCTGTTGCCCATTCCCTGATTACTCCCCTGTGTATTTAAGCCCTGTGTTTTCCTGTGCTCCCTGTTGCGTCGTACCCGCAACTTGCTGTGTGTTCATGATTTCCAGTCCTCCTGCACCTCAGTTTAGAGTTTTGTTTGCTTTTGTGAGTTTTATTTTGTGTTGAAGTTTTGTTCCAGCAATAAAGCTGCATTTTCAGTTGAAACCTCGTTTCCTAAGAGTCCTGCATTTTGGGTCCACCACTCCTGCCTGCCTGCCTCACAGCCAACCATGACAATGAGTGCGCATGGCTTTATCAAATCAGTTTTTAAGTGTACAAAATACTACAGCCCTATCAAAAGTGAAGTAAAATATACTATTTATATTAAAACATATGAGTGTGCATATTCAGTATGTTTTTCAGCATCAGGCCAACAGTTGCAGATTGCTTACATAGATCCACATCAGTGTGTTTGCTGTGCATACGAGCAGGTCTGTGTCTGCTGCAGTCTTTTCATGCTCCGGGGAAAGAATGGACTTATTATGTAACCAAAAACTTGGTCGTTTGAACAGGAGTTTGTCTTTTTGGACCATTCACTTTGTTTTCAAATATTTAGATCAGGTATCAAAACGACTCAGATTTGGGGGAAAAACATGGGATTAAAATATTTCACTAAGAATTCCTACCACCTCGTGACATCCTCAGGTGAAGTCAGCAGCACTCCACACACACTATACACAGTGTGGGTAGAGCACCACCTTCCCCTATTAAGTTGCTTGACACTTTACCAGAATCCCTTCGAGGCGGTTTGAAAGGGGTTTTCCATGGCCTCTCCAAACTCCTCCCACACCCGAGTTTCTAATTCAGTCGCTGGCCAAGACACATTCTGCTTGGCCTGCCCGTACCTATTGGCTGCTTCCAAAATCCCACGGGCTAAGCCCAAGAGGACTCCTCCTTCAGCCTGATGGCTCCTTGTAACCACGGTACCTGCCGTGGTGGTGACCCCACCACCAACAAACCACCTTTCTTTACCTGGAGAGGGCACTTTACCCTTAACTGACCAAGAACCTCGGCGGCTTCGCACTCTGCTGCTGATCACCCCAGTGCAAGCTCGACGTTATTGTAGTTTTGGTAGCTTCATCAGACATGATGAGTTGATTTTGGCTGTACAAATAATGAACAGAGTTGGTGAAATAGGAAAACCTTGGTGAAGTCCCACACCTACCAACAATGATTTTGACGGTTGTACAAGGAGCAGTGAGCTAAATATCCCACACTCCCAAAGCAAACCGAATGCTGTAAAATTCAGTTAAATGGGCTGATTTTTGATTGATTCATTTCAATTTCAAATAGTTAAAGTGCTGTGCAAAGGTCTTGAGCCACCTCTCAGGTCAAATGTAAGGATAGGTTATAAGGCTTTTTGTCAATTTAAACCAATAATTAGACCTGAGCATCCTGTTTACAGACAGAAGTTATTTTCAGATGAAGCACTAATTTCACACTTAGTGTTGTCACTGCACAGATCACCTGCTGGAAGTGAAAGCTTGGAAAGAAAAACACAATATGTGACTAAGAACTGTGTTTTTGCCATAACTAAGGCTTATGGGTGTACAGGCATTGAGCAGAGTACCGTGTGACCTCAGCATTTTCCCTGCGTAGTGAATGAGAGTGCAGTGCATGCTGGAATAACAGGAACTCTGCTTTCACGCCTATGTTTGAAAATGTTAGCTGCAGACAGCGTTTGTTTCTGTTGTTTCTGCTCGTGTAACAAAATCCTGCACTCCCACATCGGGCCGTAAAGTGCCAAGAAGTTGATGAACTGCCCTCAGGATGAATGTTATTAAATGCAGAATTGACATTTGTTTGTATTTACTTATTTACAGATCCTTTCCACTGTCAGTCAAAACTGGAAGGACTATGACAGATAGACCCATCTGCCAGTTTGGAGTGAGCCAGCTGGGAAGATAGAACATTTGTGACTTCTACATCTCCATCACAAAGATGAGGAATATTATCCTGGGCATTGTTTGTCTCTGTATTTGCCTGACCCTTGATGATGCACTGGCTTTAAATGGACGGAGGACACACATAGCAGATGGAGAGGGAATAGAAGCAGCCATCAGAGGAGAGAAGTTGCTGAAACGAGTGAGGCGAGGCTGGATGTGGAACCAGTTTTTCCTGCAGGAGGAGTATACAGGCTCTGACTACCAGTATATTGGCAAGGTAAGATCTGTGCTTCCGTTAAGGTACACTCAGGATGACATATTCCCAAATTAAATGAAATTCTCTTAATTAGCAGAAAGCATAATGATTTACCACAGCTGATCACAGTGCAGTATCAGGGATACTGTACCAACTGTGTTGTTTCTTATTGTTGTTCTGGGTTCTCAATAATGACACTGTTACTTGAAGAGAAGGTATTTTATCGAACTGTAGTTCACATGTGTCACCTCGCCTCTGTCGGTGCGTCTTCCTTTTTTAAAACAATAACATTAAATAACATAGCTACTTTCACAAACCTAAACAGTCTCTTGTTTTTCTTACTTGTTAAACCAGGATTTGTCAATTTAATGTTAACAGCACAACTAGTTTTCAACAATCATGGTCAGTTCAACACTAGTAACCAAACATAGTGAAACTTACATAGATACTATGACATCATCTTCCAAACAGCATGCCAACACATTACATCTGGTTGATCATAGGTGGCTTCACTTGTCTTACAGATCTTCTCAGTGTTTGTTCTTGTGTATGTGTAGGTGTTTCAGGTGATAGTGTCTCATGTGTGTGTTGGGGTTGTTCAGCAGCCTCCAACCTCTGCTCCACTACTACTGGTCCCTTAAGAAGATCTCGGCGATTTCTTCTCAGCATAGCTCCATCTTCTGTCTGAATGATGTATGATCGTGGTTGATCTTCCTTTAGAACTGTCGCTTTCTGTGCCATGTGTTGGATTTGTCTTTGAGTCTCACTTGATCCCCAGCATACAGTTCAGGTAAGTTCTTAGTTCCTCTGTCATAATAGAACTTCTGCTTTGCTTTCTGTTGCTCCTTGAACTTCTTCACGCTGTTTCCCTCCTTTGTTTTAAGCAGATTATCCTGAATGGGCAGGTTTGATCTCAGGCGTCGTCCCATAAGAAGCTGTGCTGGTGACATACCACACTCAAGTGGCGTTGTGTTGTATACTAGCAGGCTTTTGTCTGTGAACACTTCACTTGACACACCATGTCGTGCAAATACGGCTTTCATCGAAGTGATTACAGCCTCTGCTGTTGTTGTTTGCAGTCTACATACTTGTGGATACAAAGAGTAGTAGTCTGTGACCACAATATAGTCCTTTCCTCCAGACACAAAGAGGTCAGCCCCCACTTTCTGATATGGTCGGTCTGGCACTGGGTGCGGCTTTAGTGGCTCGGCAGGATTGCTTGCTTGATATGTCAGACATGTTGAACAGTTCGACACTTCATTTGTCACATCCTGATTAATCCGTGGCCAGTACATCACCTCACGTGCTCTCCTTTTACATTTTTCCATGCCTAGATGCCCTGCGTGTATCTTTTTGAGCATCTCTCCTCGCAGGCTCTTTGGGATGACAATTTTACTTCCCTTGAACATCACATCATCCACTACAGACAGTTCTGCTCTGCAGTTCCAATACTCTTGAATAACAGGTGAGCAGTGTTGCTTACAGCTGGGACATCCATCTATGATGGTTTTGCGCAGTGCTTGTAATGATCCATCTTTGCTTGTCTCCGTTCTGATGAGCTCCATCTTCCCTTCTGCAACAGGAAGTGCACTTGTGACCATGCTCACATATGCTCTTACATCATCATCCATCTTGGTGTTCGCTGGCTCATTCGGATCAACAGCTCGGGATAATGTGTCAGCTGTGTACATCAGCTTGCCAGGTGTGTACATCACGTTAAGCGTGTAACGTTGCAGCCGGATCATCATTTTTTGGATTCTCAGCGGACAGTCATTTAGTGGTTTTTGGAACAATGCTATCAGTGGCTTGTGGTCAGTTTCAACACTGATGGCCTGCCCGGACACAAACTGGTGAAATCTCTCACAGGCGTATGTTATGCTGAGCAATCTGTGCATATCTTGTCTTTGCGTCTGTCATGGATCGCGATGCATATGCAACAGGCTGCCACTCATCATACTTCTGCAGAAGAACAGCTCCAAGCCCACTCTGTGATGCATCTGATGAGATCTTAATAGGTCTCATTGGATCATAAAACTTCAGAACTGGTTCTTTTGTAAGCCGCTTTTTCAAGTCACGCCATGCTTTCTCATGTTCATGATTCCACTCCCATTCGATTCTCCTTTCAGTTAGCTGTCTCAGTTTATGAGAGATTGGGTACGAATTTTCCCATGTAGTTTATCATGCCATTAAATCTCTGCACATCTTTCTTGCATTGCGGCCTCTGCATGTTTTCAATTGCAGACACCTTTTGAGGATCTGATCTGATGCCTTCACTGCTCAGGATATCTCCAACGAATGTCAGTTCCTTCGCCCCAAGCTGACATTTCTCTTTGTTCAGCTTCAGATTGGCTTTTCTGGTTGCTTCAAGAATATTTCTCAGTCTCATGTCATGTTCAGCTTTTGTGCTTCCCCACACAATGATGTCATCCATCGACGCGTCGACTCCTTCTAGGTGCTTATAGATCATGTGTATTGTCTTGTGATACACCTCAGGTGCTGAAGCAATGCCGAATGGCAGTCGCCGTAATCTGTTGCTGCCAAACGGGCTGTTGAACGTGCACAGTTTTGAACTTGCTTTGTCCAGCTTCAGTTGCCAAAATCCTGATGAAGTGTCTAGTTATTTGTCTGGTTATTTTTGTTACAGTTATTGCATCTCTTCCCATATGCTGGACATTTTTTAGGAGGATGTTGCAGTCCGCAGTGACCACAAGTCTTTTCTTTTCTGTCCCTGTTTGCTGGCTTTAATTGCATTTTTATTTCAGCAGCAGCACTCTCCTTATTGACTCTGTGTGTGTTCTTATTGACAGCATCCACTCTGCAGCTGTCACTAAGCAGTTCTTTAGCTTGTGCCCTCACTGTTTCAGCTGCTCTGCACAGTGTTAATGCTTTTTCCAGGTCAAGATTTTCCTCTCTCAGTAGCCTCTCTCTCAGACCGTTGTCTGGAGTCCCGCACACAAGTCTGTGTTTTATCAAAGAGTCTGTCAGTCCTCCAAATTCGCATGTTTTACTCCTGTTCTGCAGCTCTGTGACATACTGATCTATTGTCTCCCCTGTCTTCTGTACACATGTGAAGAATCTGTGCCTCTCAAATGTCACATTTCGAGCAGATCCCTCAGTTCTGCTATATTTTAGTCCGCTACCTTTCTTCAAGTCCATCTTCTGACACCATGTCTTGTTTCTTTATGTTGTTGTGGGTTCTCAATAATGACACCGTTACTTGAAGAGAAGGTATTTTATCGAACTGTGGTTCACATATAAACAAACTTCACATCACAGTCCGCTCAGAGGTAACTCACTCTAGCTCTCTAGCTCCCCCTATAGTCTGGGTGTATTAACAACATAAAACCTGATACTAAGCAAATATGGATTTGCTGTTATCATTACGCCAACAGCTTTCATTTAAAATGTACTCACAGACTGACGATTGTTGGGCTCAGTTTCCAACTACATGGAATCTGTGCAAGGAAGTTTTAGTTTTAGTGAAGGGAGATTGGTGAAACTGAAGGCCTGTCTGGCGTTTGGTTGTGCTGTCCCTGGCGTTGCCTGTCGCGCCCCTTTTCCCTGGCATCTTCGTAGGCCATCCTATGAGTGTCTGGTGCCGCTCGCTGGCTCTGGGCTGTTCCCGCCCGGCCGCTCCCTGCCTCCCTGTCCACGGCGGCGCGGAGTGAGTATGCAAAACCTGCGTTACGTTGCGCGAGCTTCAAAGTCTAGTGACTATTCAACTCCGGCCAAATTTGGCCTGGTAAACGCCAGATCGGTATCGAATAAGACTTTTATCCAATATTTTTTGTCACACTACTTGGACTTTCTCTGCTTAACTGAGACGCGGATAACTGTTGCTGATTCCAGCGCCTTTGCAGAACTTTTGCCTTCGGACTGCTGCTATTTTAATGTCCCACGCAGATCTGGTCGAGGTGGAGGAGTAGCTACTATCTTCAGAGATCGCTACAAGTGCAAGCAGGTTTCATTGGAATTTTATTTTTCCAGTTGTGAACTGTTACTGTTTGAAATAGCCTGTTCTCCCCCTGTACGGTGCACAATAATATACAGGGCCCCAAAATACAGTAAAGACTTTATAAAGGAATTTGCTGCATTTCTAACTGAAGTCACGATAAAATACGACTCCTTTCTTATTGTCGGGGATTTCAATATTCATGTGTGCTGTCCAGATAAGCCCATGGTTAAAGACTTTTTGAATCTTACTGATTCTTTTAATTTACCGTATTTCCCGGACTACAAAGCGCACCTGAATATTAGCCGCACAAGCTAAAATCAGGGGAAAATCCTGTTTTGTACATACATT
Source organism: Copadichromis virginalis (assembly GCF_057382275.1). Lineage (NCBI taxonomy): Eukaryota > Metazoa > Chordata > Actinopteri > Cichliformes > Cichlidae > Copadichromis > Copadichromis virginalis. Next base: position 37,216,709 of record NC_140635.1, on the reverse strand, counting down.
AGCAGCACCTGACTAAAAGCCGCAGGTGTTTCAATGTTGACTCATCATATGTAAGAGAATATGCACAAAGGGAATTGTCAGGAAAGAGATGGCTGTTTGGAGACATCACTTTTATTAATATTTTGAAAAACAAGTTATGGGTACATATTTGCACATTTAGTACATAACAGTAACCTGCAGCACACCAGAACAATAGATCCGGACTACCTTTTAGGCTCAGGTGCAGTGACACGGCTTTAACAAGAAGAAAAGTCAGTCATTCACCATCTTTCTCTTCTTCCTGCGCACTAAAACCACCAAAGTCCTCTTCTCCAATGTCGGATACAAACAGGCTCAGGGTGGCTTCGTCATCCACTCTCAGCTTCTCTCCTTCGTTGTCACTTTCAAAACCAAAGAAATCCTCGTTGTCAGTGTCAGAGTCGAACACCCTCTGAAGGGCCGTGGCGGTGTCCTCCTCTCCATCATGCAGCAGTCCAGCCCTTAGAAATCCGTTGGTGATCGTGGATGTTTTCACACTTTTCCACGCTGTCAGAATCCACCGGTGGAGTTGAGCATAACTTGCTTTTCGCAAGTTTATCGCCACTCATCATCCACACCTCCCGCTGAACGCGTACCGCTACTTTGAAGTTTGTTTTTCGCGCTACTTGTACGGCACTACGTTGCCTGGCGGACGGACATGTGACTAACATACCACTCTTGAACCCCGATCCTTCCGCCAGGCAACGTAGTGCCGTACAACAGCGGAACAAACAAAACAAATCGTCTTACGATATGACAAAAATCATGGACAATCCATAGAAAAGCCGCACCTGACTAAAAGCCGCAGGGTTCAAAGCTTGTGCAAAAAGTAGCGGCTTATAGCCCGACAATTATGGTACATATGTAGTCCATGGTTAAAGACTTTTTGAATCTTACTGATTCTTTTAATTTAGTTCGATGTGTGTCTGCACCCACGCAACAGTGTGGCCACACTCTCGATCTGGTTTTAGCCCACTCATTGCCTGTTTTTAATCTGAAAGTCTCCGATCCTGTTTTCTCTGATCATATGCCGCTTCTGTTTGACATTTCTTTATCTAGAAATGAATTCAGGGGGCTTGTCCCTGCAAAGACATCTCGTTTGTTAAATTCTTCCACGGCAGCACGGTTCTCCACCTACTATAATCAGTTCTCCATTCCTGAGACACTCCAATACGTAGAGGAACTCAGTTTTTGGTTTCATACCACTTGTCAGACTGTCTTGGATATTGTCGCCCCTGTAAAAATTAAGCATCCTAAGACAAAGCTTGAACCCTGGTTGAACGATGAAACCCGTGCTGCGAGGCGTGAATGTCGTAGGGCTGAGCGGAGATGGAAAGAACATAACTTACAGGTCTCTTTACAAAGTTTAAGAGAGTGCTGGGCCTTATATCAGCTTACAATAAAAGAAGCAAAGCGGAAACACTTTGCAAACATTATTATGGTGAATTATCAGAAACCACACATATTGTTTAAGTCAATTGAGACTATTTTAAGCCCTCCCTCTGCTCTTAGTTTTGAGCCTTCACTTGAAATGTGTGAAAGGTTTCTGCACTTCTTTATAAACAAGGTAGCCTCGGCTAGGGCGCAGATTATTTTGCCCACATCTGACCCCTCTGATCTTCCAGTTTGCTCAGCTGTCTTTCAACAGTTTGAGTCGGTTACTCTTGCTCAGCTACAGGAGGTGGTGGATCATTTAAAGCCTGTAGGCTCACCTTATGATCCTATCCCTCCCCTTTTTCTGAAAGAAGTTTTTTCTACCATAGGTCCAACTATTTTAACCATTTTAAATAGCAGCCTTACTTCAGGTGTGGTTCCAAAGAATTTCAAAGATGCAATTGTGCAACCACTTCTTAAGAAACCTGGGCTAGATACAAACGCTGTTGAGAACTTTAGATCAATATCTAAGCTGCCCTTTTTATCTAAAGTCTTGGAAAAAATTGTATATGACCAATTGATCTCATACTTGAATGCACAAAATGTTCAGGAGATTTTTCAATCTGGTTTTAAAGCAGGCAGCACGGTGGCACGGTGGTTAGCACTGTTGCCGCACAGCAAGAAGGTCCTGAGTTCAATTCCAACATCAGGCCGGGGTCTTTCTGTGTGGAGTTTGCATGTTCTCCCCGTGTTTGCGTGGGTTCTCTCCGGGTACTCCGGCTTCCTCCCACCGTCCAAAGACATGCAGCTTGTGGGGATAGGTTAATTGGAAAATCCAAATTGCCATTAGGAGTGAATGTGAGTGCGAATGGTTGTCTGTCCCTGTGTGTTGGCCCTGCGACAGACTGGCGACCTGTCCAGGGTGGACCCCGCCTCTCGCCCTGGACAGCTGGGATAGGCTCCAGCGCCCCCGCGACCCTGAAAAGGATAAGTGGAAGCGAATTGATGGATGGATGGGTTTTAAAGCAATGCATAGCACTTTTAAGAATTTTTAATGATATATTTTTATCATGTGATTCTGGTGAAAGTGTCATTCTTATTTTACTCGATTTAACTGCTGCATTTGACACTGTAGACCATGAAATTTTAATCTCACGTTTGGAGCAGTGTGTCGGTATAACAGGTGTGGCTCTGAAATGGTTCAGGTCTTACTTAACAAACCGAACCTTTTCAGTTCGCTTAGGAAACTGTGAGTCCTCCCGAGCTCCGTTGTCTCATGGAGTACCACAGGGTTCCATTCTGGGCCCGATCCTGTTTTCACTTTATTTACTTCCATTGGGCTCAATTTTTAGAAAACACAGACTCTCTTTTCACTGTTATGCAGATGACTGCCAGATTTATGTTCCTCTTAAAAAGAAAGATGGGTAGTCTGTAAATCGTTTACAAACATGTCTGGAGGACGTCAAGTCGTGGTTGGCGCTAAACTTTCTTTGTTTTAATGATTCTAAAACTGAAGTAATGGTGTTCAGACCTGCCTCCACTGCTGTTCCGTGTGTTGATTTGCAATCCCTGAAATCATTCTGTAAACCAGAGATTGTTAATCTGGGTTTTAAAATGGATCCTGAGCTTAAGCTTGAAAGCCAGATCGGGTTGGTTGTAAGGTCTAGTTTCTTTCATCTGAGGCAACTGGCCAAAATTAAGCACTTTCTTACGAGACAGCAATTTGAAATAGTAATCCACGCTTTTGTAACCGTTCGGCTGGATTACTGTAATTCTCTTTATTTTGGGGTGAGTCGATCTTCTGTTTTTCGACTGCAGTTAGTCCAGAATGCTGCTGCACGCCTTTTAACTGGCACTCGTAGATACAAGCATATCACCCCAGTTTTATATTCACTTCATTGGCTGCCCGTGCAGTTTAGGATCCATTTTAAGCTGCTTTTATTTGTTTTTAAATGTTTGTCCAATGCTGCCCCTCTGTACCTCTCTGAGCTTCTTCATCCATACATACCTTCCCGGTCCCTCAGGTCGGCAGACCAGCTCCTCCTGAGCGTGCCCAGGACTAATCGTGAGCTCAGAGGGGATCGGGCGTTTGCTGTGGCAGCACCAAAATTGTGGAATGAGTTGCCTTTACATGTTAGACAGGTCAGATGTCCTCTCTCCATCAGAGAGGACAGATGGTTCGAAAGAGGAGTGAAAGAAGCCATCTATGTCCACTGTGAGCGACCATCTTTGAACAGAGGCGGGGGTTTACGACACCAACTCTCTGCCATCTATAATCCAGTTTTGAGATCCCTTCCCAGACGCCTTAATGCCCACTCACATCCTGGGCCATCTGACCTCAGGAATTCGCATGATAAGGTGGGGCCAGGTTTCACAATGAGCACACCCGAAACTCTGGCTGATTGGGACTAGGGCTGCCACGATTAGTCGACTAGTCATGATTACGTCGACTATCAAAAACGTCGACGACTAATTTAATAGTCGACGCGTCGTTTGAAGCTTTGTAAGATCACAAAAGACGCAGGAATAAGTAGTAAGATTTAAGAGTGTAATAATGGACTGAAACAGAAGATGGCAGCACTGCATGTTCAAGGATGCCAGCTGCCGTTAAACACCAAAGAAGAAGAAACTGTGTCCCAGAATTCATAGCGCGGCCCATCGCGGCCCTGCTTAGTTTCCAACAATGGCGGCAGCTAGTTAGTTTTAATATTACTCTTATTATTCTTTCTGGGTCACAAAATAAACGTTTAACATATTTTCAGGCTTGAATGTAGCTGTGTAAACCTCAAATATCTGCTCAGTTTATCAAGACACCACATATTTTCAAAAGCGCTCCGACGTTTTCGGAGGCATCTGTTACCCACTAGCTCAATAGCTAGCGGGGGGCAAGGCTCACTAGAGCCGTGAGAACACCGGACTCCCAGCAGATCATTTTCAAACCCACCGCCGTCTTTCACTACTCAGGTTAAACATGATATATAAGTCACTTAGATAACTTAAAAATGTTGTTTGGCTTTTTTCAGTGTTTTATTTGTTCCTGAGTAAATCTGTTTGGATGAGATTAAAGTTATAGTTTTTACACAGCTGAATAAACGTCAAGCAGACAGCTGATTATCAGAAGTGTGAGAATCTACTCCGGTGTCCTGTTATATTTTAGATAGAAGGAGTTTATTAAACTCCACCGAAACAATCTGCAAATTTCATTAAAATTTAATAAACTATCATCTTGTCTTTATTTTTAGTTAGCACCTTAAACACTTAAAGCTGTAAGCTAATGATAGTTATATAAGAGCAGATGCTGCTGGTGCAATAAGCTGTATGGTTTATGTTCAATGGATGATGATCTGATTAGTCGACAGATCGCAAAAGTAATCGCTGACTAGTCGACTATCAAAATAATCGTTTGTAGCAGCCCTAATTGGGACCCACGCCCAGTTTCACACCTTGGCTCAGGTGATTAGAGGATCATCAGGGGGTCCTTTTGTCCCTCTGAGGGGGGAAACTCCCACTAGGTTTATATCCGGGACTCTCCACCATTTGACCTTAGAACTGAAGAAGCTTCTCGGATGAGAGGTGAAATGTCTTCAAGCAACTTAAAGAAGTCCAGACACTTTTCTTTGCAAGCTCCTTTGAACACATAAGCTAAGACTCTAAAAAAAATAGCATTTGTTCAGCTTTTAGTTTCGCCATTTGTTGATTCACTTGAAGAGCAAGTAACGTAACGTAATATGGGTCAAGTGATCAGTTTGATATCAATCTTTCGTGATGCACCGTCATATTTACATTATTTGTACGGTACGAATGATTTGCTTTGGTACCTGGTCAAACTTAAGCTCTCCTTAGTATGGCTGGCTCCGTTTCTCCAACAGCGCACTCACAGGCAGCAGCTGCCCCGCCCCCTCGCTCAGTCGCTTAGTGCCTGAGCTCGGATCATACCAATATCAGGGGGGATTCACGCACAGTCGTAAATTCCCACAGTGTGCACTATGTGCTTCGAATATTGTGTGTAGTTTTTGTTTTATACAGTTGTCAGACAGGCATCTAACTATGAAAAAATTACACTCCTAAAGACCCCGGGCTTCTGACAAAACAACCCGGGCTTAAGCCCAGTAAGCCACCCCCACGCTCCGCCCCTGGTTTCCAGACAGAGAGCTCTGTTACTTTGTTTCTAATTTGTTCCTGAGTTTTCTTGGATTGCAGCGGAATGTCTGAGCATGTGATTTGTTGACCATTGTATCTCTTTGTTGACAATACATACCACACTTGTAAGAGTCATAGTTATAAGCAGGGCTGCACATAAGTGGTCCGCAGGTGCGCATTCGCTGTCAAAATAAAAGACGCGCACCAGATAAGAAGTTGCAACGCGCGTTTGCGTCCATATAAAAGGCAGTGTTTTTGTCTGCTAGAGTGGGATTTTCACAGCATATTCTGCACCACATCTCTGTGCATTCATCATTTGTTTGAAGCCAGCTCACCTCCTGTAACCACTTTTCAGAGAATACACGCTTCTTTTGCAGTTCGGACTCCTGCTGACATTTCTTTGGAGGTGGAGGTTTTGAGTCTGGTCCCCAGGCCTAATGTTCGACACCATCTCTTCATTTAAAAGCAGCCTCAGTGACACTGTGCTTGGAAAATGGACCACAGCACTTTCACAGTTCACTTAGCGTGTACATAGACAGTAGGATTATATGGGGATTTGCCATCTAACTGGCTGCTCTGTTTAACAAATACAACTTGTAGGCCTTTCAGTGAGGGTAACTCACAGTGCATGATGACAGTTGGAGCTTTGCTGTTTGATCAGTAGCTCGTAGCCTGCAGGTATTGTGGTGCTCTGTATGAAGCCTGCTGCTGTCTGACAGCACAAAACCAAAATAAGTTTGGAAATAAACGAGCAAGGACCAAGGCAGCGTCAGTAGACTTTTACGCCCCGCTGTGGTGCCGCCTTCCCTGCAGGTGGCCTGCTGGGTGCTTTGGATATGGTTCAAATACAGATGAACAGGGAGGAGGGTAAAACAGCCAAAATATGGTTATGCAGAAATTCATGTTTTGTATCTCTGATGTCAAAGAGTGCTGACATTTACCTATTTATTTATTTATTTACTTATGTATGTATTTAAATATTTATTTTAATATGAAGTTACACAGTAGTGGATTTACCTACAGATGTACTCTGATGATGCTTTCATCATCCTGGTCCATGTAAAACAGCAAACAGCACTTGGCTGCCTACATCCTATTCTAATCCAGTTCCATGTCCGGAAGCCAAATCCCAATATTCCCCCACTATTCGAACACCTGGCGCTTTGTACTTGTGAGTGCTCCATTCATCCAGAGACATCCATGAACCCAAACATAGAATTAAGAGAGACATTCAATAGAGAAAGCCAGGCACTGTTAGAAATAACAGTAAGCAGAAAATGTTTTGTGACATCTAATGAATATGGTAGCATCGTTACAGCGACGATGATTGTGAAGTAACATGAAAGACTGCAGCATCTTTCATGTCTGTGGGACACCACAGAGTCCATAACACATACTCTGCTCTGGAAATGTGCTGTGCTGAAATGTCTGCAGGCTTTATCGGCTTGTGAAAGTATGGCGGTGTTGCAGCCCTGCAGACTGACAGATGGACTCAGACTGAACACTGCTGGACAGAAAAGGTAGCAAGGATCAAAAGGAGAGAGGGAACGACTGGAGGACATACAGCGAGGAAAGAACAGAAGGAACTGAGGAGATGTATATTGTGTGGTGTGAAGAGTGAACAATTAAGGGCAGGAGGACAGGTAGAACAAAAGAACCAAGGCAAAGAAACAAGAGAAAAAAGGTGAGGAGCAGCACAAAGGACACAGGCAGAGAGTGAAGGGGTGATGCACTGTAACCTGATTCAAGGAAGAAAAGTTAGAGCAGGAAAAGTTGCAGGTTAAGGTATCAAATGGGTTTCATTTGACTCAAACTCAAACAGCACATGTCCAGTTCCATCCAGGTTCATTCTTTTGTCGCTAAAACTGCAGTTTAATTCGCTGGTTTCAATTTTTTAAATCATTTTAAGTGAAATAAATCTGACCAATATTTTATATACGTGTGTGTGTGTGTGTGTGTGTGTGTGTGTGTGTGTGTGTGTATTAAAAAAAACATCCAGCATGCCCCTGCGGGCGGTTTATCCTTCAAGCTCGGGTCCTCTACCAGAGGCCTGGGAGCTTGAGGGTCCTGCGCAGTATCTTAGCTGTTCCCAGGACTGCGCTCTTCTGGACAGAGATCTCCGATGTTATTCCCGGGATCTGCTGGAGCCACTCGCCTAGCTTGGGAGTCACCGCACCTAGTGCTCCGATTACCACGGGGACCACCGTTACCTTCACCCTCCACATCCTCTCGAGCTCTTCTCTGAGCCCTTGGTATTTCTCCAGCTTCTCGTGTTCCTTCTTCCTGATATTGCTGTCATTTGGAACCGCTACATCGATCACTACGGCCGTCTTCTTCTGTTTGTCTACCACCACTATGTCCGGTTGGTTAGCCACCACCATTTTGTCCGTCTGTATCTGGAAGTCCCACAGGATCTTAGCTCGGTCATTCTCCACCACCCTTGGGGGCATCTCCCATTTTGACCTCGGGACTTCCAGGTTATACTCGGCACAGATGTTCCTGTACACTATGCCGGCCACTTGGTTATGGCGTTCCATGTATGCCTTGCCTGCTAGCATCTTGCACCCTGCTGTTATGTGCTGGATTGTCTCTGGGGCATCTTTACACAGCCTGCACCTGGGGTCTTGCCTGGTGTGATAGACCCCAGCCTCTATGGATCTTGTGCTCAGAGCTTGTTCTTGTGCTGCCATGATTAGTGCCTCTGTGCTGTCTTTCAGTCCAGCTTTGTCCAGCCACTGGTAGGATTTCTGGATATCAGCCACCTCCTCTATCTGCCGGTGGTACATACCGTGCAGGGGCCTGTCCTTCCATGATGGTTCCTCGTCTCCCTCCTCTTTCTTGGGTTTCTGCTGCCTGAGGTATTCACTGAGCACTCGGTCAGTTGGGGCCATCTTCCCAATGTATTCTTGGATGTTCCTTGTCTCATCCTGGACTGTGGTGCTGACACTCACCAGTCCCCGGCCCCCTTCCTTCCGCTTAGCGTACAGCCTCAGGGTGCTGGATTTGGGGTGAAACCCTCCATGCATGGTAAGGAGCTTTCTTGTCTTTATGTCAGTGGCTTCTATCTCCTCCTTTGGCCAGCCTATTACCCCAGCAGGGTACCTGATCACGGGCAGGGCGTACGTGTTGATGGCCCGGATCTTGTTCTTACCATTCAGCTGACTCCTCAGGACTTGCCTGACCCTCTGCAGGTACTTGGTGGTTGCAGCTTTTCTAGCGGCCTCTTCATGGTTCCCATTCGCCTGCGGGATCCCCAGGTACTTGTAACTGTCCTCTATGTCTGCAATGTTGCCTTCTGGTAGTTCAATCCCCTCAGTTCTGACTACCTTCCCTCTCTTTGTTACCATCCGACTACACTTCTCCAGTCCGAACGACATTCCAATGTCATTGCTGTATAGCCTGGTAGTGTGGATCAGTGAATCGATGTCTCGTTCACTCTTGGCATACAGCTTGATGTCATCCATGTACAGGAGGTGGCTGACAACTGCTCCGTTCCGTAGTCGGTATCCGTAGCCAGTCTTGTTAATGATCTCACTGAGGGGGTTCAGGCCTATGCAGAACAGCAGTGGGGACAGAGCATCTCCTTGGTAGATCCCGCACTTGATGGTGACTTGTGCTATGGGCTTGGAGTTGGCCTCTAGTGTTGTACGCCACATCCCCATTGAGTTCCTGATGAAGGCTCTTAGGGTCCCATTGATCTTGTACAATTCTAGGCATTCCAGTATCCAGCTGTGGGGCATTGAGTCATTGAATGATGAGAAGCATTGAGAAGCTGGAGAAATACCAAGGGCTCAGAGAAGAGCTCGAGAGGATGTGGAGGGTGAAGGTAACGGTGGTCCCCGTGGTAATCGGAGCACTAGGTGCGGTGACTCCCAAGCTAGGCAAGTGGCTCCAGCAGATCCCGGGAATAACATCGGAGATCTCTGTCCAGAAGAGCGCAGTCCTGGGAACAGCTAAGATACTGCGCAGGACCCTCAAGCTCCCAGGCCTCTGGTAGAGGACCCGAGCTTGAAGGATAAACCGCCCGCAGGGGCGTGCTGGGTGTTATATATATATATATATATATATATATATATACACACACACACACACACACACACACACACACACACACACACACACACACACACACACACACACACACACACACATATACATTAAGGACAACCTGGAGAAAGTTTATGCGTACTGGAAGTGCGTCGTTTGGTCAGATGAGATGAAACTAGAGCTTATTGGTCCTACAGATGTTTGGAGAAGGAACCCTAAGAACACACACTGAAAGGCGGTGATGGGAGTGCTGTGGGGATGCTTCAGTGTGTCTTGAACTGGGAATCTTGTCACAGTGGAAGGATTCATGAAGAAAGAATGATATGTGAAAACAAAGTAAATCACTTTGTCTTCCAACATGACAACAACACAAAACATACATTGCTCCTGGTTAAGAACTACCTCCAGAACACCAAGGTGAGCGTCACTGACAAAGCCCTGAAAGTCTGTGGGGTGAACTGTAGACCGAGGTGAATGTCAGAAGACTTGGAGAACCTTAAAGAAAATTCAGCGGTGGGTGAATGCTTTAAGAAGTAACTTATTACCACATACAGAATCATAATCCATCATTTAGCAGGTGGTTAAACCTCACATAAATATCACCACATATGATCACAGCTGCCTCTCTCTAACACACACTCCCACAGTCATATACTCTTAATCAAAGGCTTCACCCAAACACATGGCCTGAGGCAGTAAAGCAGGAATGGGGGGATGAAAGGTGGACAGCGAGCCACTTCAGCTCAAGAGCTACAAATAAAGATGAGAGGCAAGTGAGAGAGAGGAAAAACAGGAGAGATGGGTTATTGCTGTGGGTAAGAGTGCAAAGGTACTCCTTCAGGCACAACACACTCTTATTTTCAGCTGACTGTCTGCCTTCAGAAGATTCTTGTTTTGCTTCCCGGTGTGGAGTTCACGCTCGGTCTTTCTGCTTTTGCTCTGTTTGCCTTTTGTAAACCTGTCACTGTTACCACCAGACCTGTCTATCTTCTTGTTCCTTCATCTGCAGAAATGTTTTTAGAGACAGGATTATGAAAGAGAGTATGTTGAAAAGCTTATATTACGAAAAAAGCAAGCAATAAAAGATTGTAAAAAGCTTTTTCTCAAGGAATCTCCCACCATCTTTGCTTTTGGAGAACTGTCTCATTTAAGTTGAGGGTTTCTTCAGATACCATGTCTCTCTCTTACAATCTCTCCAGTCTCAGTGCTGGTCACATGGTGTGGGCTATTTTCTCACTCTCTGATAGGGTGAGAAACTCTAAACTGCTCACAGGTGATGCTGGCTCTGCAAACAGCTTGACATCCCACCTCAACCCCTGCTTACTTTACCTGCTTAAGGTAAGAAGCTTTCTACCTGTGGGCATAGGTAGAACACTGAAGACAGGATCCTTTGTTCAGCTGTTACTAAATGTATTAAATGATCTTAATAAAGAAAAAAATCACTCAAAATAAAATGTGCTTTCATTATTTTCATTATTTTGTAGATTGGGAATGCAACCTCACCTCAGTGTCCTGAAGTGGAAAGAGTTGACTGTATGAGCAGCTAGTGTCTGTCTGGTATGTTAAATAACTCAACCATCAGTTGACGACTTCTTCACTTGGGTATGTCCACCTGCAGCTCCAGTCAGACCAGGACCATGGCGATGGCTCAGTGAAGTACGTTCTTTCTGGCGAGGGGGCTGGCACCATCTTTGTCATTGATGAGAATAACGGCGATCTGCACGCCACGCGCCGCCTTGATCGAGAGGAGAAGGCCTTTTATGTCCTCAAAGCCACAGTGGTCAACAAGTGGACGGGTCAAAAACTGGAGCCAGAGACCGAGTTCATCATCAAACTCCACGACATCAATGACAACGAACCAAAGTTCAGCAAAGAGGTGTACACTGCCAGTGTTCCTGAGAGGTCTGATATTGGTAAGGACCTCTCTCACTGCACTTTTCTGCTTTTTGTTTTCTCAGTAACAGTCGTGGTAATGCAACTCTTTCAGGTACATCGGTCACCCAGGTGACAGCTACAGATGCTGATGACACAATGTATGGGAACAGTGCCAAACTGGTCTACAGCATCAGTCAAGGACACCCATACTTCTCTGTGGAGCCAAACACTGGTATGTTTGACAGACATCGAGTACTTGATGATACCAGTCGTGACAAAAGCATAACTTTTTGTAAAACGTGTCTTTAGAGAACAAATTATTACATCATATAGTCAGATTCTCAAAACCTTTTGCTGCTTCGTCATGAATCAGAATGATGACTGTATTTCAAGAATTGACTCAAACTGGAAAAGCCGTTGCTGCCTTTACCTTTTTATAGAGCTGACCAATCCACTGCAATTGTTGTCTGGTCCATTCACTGGACCTGCTGCTGCCATAGCCTGCAGCCTCGCTCCTTAGGCTTGAAACCCATTAACATTGGTTAACATTGGCTGCACACCCAGCAATCAGCCTAGTTTCACGATACATTCCTCACCTATGAGACTGGAAACTTAAAGAAGTCCAGTTGCTCCCTGGACTAACATGACCTGGATGACTGAGGCCCTACACAGACATGGAAGGATCATTATCGGCTTCCTGTAGCTCCCCTCGTCTCCAGATTGGTGTGGACTACTCGTACAAAATTAGAACTAAAAGTGCGTAAATGGGTCATTTAAATGGAAAGTAGGAGGAAGTTTGAATTGAAGCAGGACGACTTTTCATAAAATGTCCGTGTGTTCCTTTAAGATAGTCTTTAATGCTAAACTAAATAGGCTAATTGTAGCACATGAAACTGATCTCATGCCTGTGACACGTGAGGGACACATCCCATAATGTCACACTGCTGACGGTGTGTAACCAAAGCCGTGGACTAATTTCACAGGATTTCACTCTTACATGCACATTTTAATGAGGTTCTTGCACGACACTGTAAAGTTTGGTCTGATACAAAGATATAAAATATACACCTATTGTGCAATGTTACTGAGAGGAAAGGCAGATCGGATCGACCTGCTAATTCTTAAAAGGCTCAGAAAGAAATATTTGCAGTGACAGGCACACTATTATGTGAGCATGCAGCTAAAGAACTTCTTAATTAGAGACATTTGTGGTGTATTTCATAATGGGATCAGTAACTTTCACCTGTCTGTAAGTAAGAACTGATAAATGTGAGAAAGCTGATACATTTGCGGGGTTTTTACTTTTCAAAGGTAAAGTGCAGTGAGGTGACTGTTGTGATTCAGAGAGATATAAATAGACTATGTGAGTCCTGTCACACTTGCCCCGACTGTCAGATGTGGACTGGCCATTAAAACATTTGGGGATTTGTCTTCTGGGCCTTCTTCACGAGCTCTGACATTATACAAGCTTTACACAGACATGCCACATGTCGTCTTAGCTGTGGACACGAGCTGTGTTAAAAGAGCTGCCATCACAATTAAGATGAGTGAGTGGGTGGGTGCGGGTCATGTCCAAATACTGATACTTTATATCCTCATAAATTCAACATAATGGTTCAAAATCAGTCTTAAGTGACAGAATGTGGAGAATGAAAATGTGCTAAATGTGAAAAAGTCACTAATGAGCAACATGTCTACAGAAGAGTCATCAAAATCATTTTAGTAGAATTATTGGAGCATCAAAACCCACACAACAGGTGCACAGATCAATATTTATGGACAGACTTAGATTTTAGGAACAATGACATATTACATTACTTGTTTAGACCACAATAACAAATCATTTCTGTAAAGTGTTCAGATATAAATGAGTGAAATAACATTTAAACCTGATCTAAGCTGATCAATTTTCTTCTCTGGTTTCCTCATCATTATTTTCCATATCATAATATAAACATGTGCTAACACTCAATAACAGGAATAAAAAGTGCTCAGGTGATTCTTTTGCTTTCTGTAGGCACAAACGTGGACAGCTGCAGATAACACAAACAGTCCAAATGAACACATCGTGTGTTTTGTTAAATGAATGGTACAGGAATCATAGTCTGGATGTGGTCGTTATTTTCTTCTCTTTCTAGGATGTTCTTCACAGTGTGAATCAGAAGGTTCTCAGGGAGCTTATGATGAGCGTGTTTGTTGCAGCTTCATATCATAAATTTAGACAATACATCTTTTTTTTCAGTAAAAATAAAAAAAGAACTACCATTGAAAACTTCTCTTTGCACGTTTTTGTGCCTCCCACATCAGATAAAGACGACAGTTACATATATGATTTTATCGTTTCCATTTAAAGATGGAAAATGTGCACTGGAACACTGCAGTACCAGTTTAGCTATAATGAGTATGCTAGCAAGCTTACAGTGTGACATATTCAGGTAAGAGACTTTAACCAAAGAGGAAGACTCATTTCAGTATTAGTCTAATAAGGTAGTGTTCACAGCTTTAACTTTAACCATCAAACACACTCACTGTACTGACGAATACTGCAGTTCGGGGTGTCTCTCTGTCTGAGATTCACCCGTGCCGCACGTTATCAATCTCAAGTGTCTCAGTGTTGTTTACTCACCTGACTGTTTGTTAACTGTAAATCTCTGACACTGTACTAGTACAACACTGAGAGCCAAAAACCTGACGAAAAATCAAAAGATCGTGTTTCAAAGTGCCACAGATTAAAGGTGAACTTTGTCACTATCACATCACCTTAGTGCCAGTTTAAAGTCTTGAAGCTGACCATTTTATGGGTCCCCATTTTAGCTTTCTGTAGGCAAACATAAAAAATGTGATGGATATGACTATAAAACCGAGGAATACACCGATATGGTCCCACAGTCAAGCGTACCCTAATGCACATGTGGATGCAGCCACAGGAGTCCCCTGCTGGTCATTACAAAGAATTGAGGCTAAATGTCTCACTTTTTCCCACATATAGAACTGGTGACATTAATCTTAAACTTTGTAGATCTCCAGTAAACAACTTCCTGTTTTGACCCGTGTACACTGATGTTTCTGTAAATCCAGATGTCAGCTTAAAAGATTTAAAGCTGGGTTTAGAGAACTTGTCAAATAATAAGTCCTGTAATATGATTGATTTCAGCTCTAACTAATTGTCTATTGACTTAAAAAAAGGTGTCAGGTTTCGCAGTGTGGCAGACAGGGTGAGACCCAAACACACAAGCATAAACTTAAATATAACTTTATTACTGAACTTAAGGAATCAAAATGCATAAGACAAAATAGCTTAGGTGAGACTCAAAACCGTTAACTCATAGACTAGGCTCTAGCACGTGACCACAGAACACACAATGCACACGGGAAGACTGAGACAATAAATACACAGGAGAGTGAAGTGGACACAACTGTGAACACAGCAGGGACAAATCAGGAGTAACAAGACAGAAGAAGCAAAACTGAACATAATGCACACAGGGCAAGGAAGTGTCAAAATAAAACAGGAAATAAACACTGAAATCAAGACCACTTAACAGGGACAATGCTTGTGGAGCTCAAACATGTGCCTAAAGACCCATAGAACAGGGAACATAGAGCTATAATAGAAAATCAATCAAAAAAAACCCAAATATCCTAAAAACTCAGATCATGACCAAAGGAAAATTGTTGTGCCACAGATGGTTGGTTTGTTTCTCCTCCACCCAAAACAGGAATGAAAATAAAGCCATATTACATCTGAAGACGTGCATATTAATTCACACCAGCAACACGTCAGCACGATGATGAAAAACAAAATGACTGAACATGAATTTAGATTACAGTTTTGTTTTTTGTTCAGGTGTGATCCGGACAGCCCTGGGTCCTGGTGACATGGACCGTGAGCAGAGGGAGCACTACCAGGTGGTGATCGAAGCCAAGGACATGGGTGGACAGAGAGGAGGCCTCACTGGGAGCACTGTGGTTAAAATCACTCTCACTGACGTCAACGACAACCCTCCCCACTTCACTCAGAGTAAGACAGCAGCACAGACGAAGCACAGTGTGTATACGAGTGATGAAACACACACAGCTATTAATTATACTCAGTTCAGTTTTATTTCTAATCAGCAACAACAGCTTTCTCAAGGCTGTTTATATTGTAAGGGAAAGGAAAATAATACAAGGAAACAATACAAAGAAAAGAGAGAAAACCCCAACAATCATATGACATCCTTTGAGCAAGCACTTTGGTGACAGCGGGATCGAAATAAACGTCCTTTAAACAGGAAGAAACCTCCAGCAGAGCCAGAATCAGGGAGGGGCCATCATTGGTTGGGGTGAGGATGGACAAAGACACGCTGTGGAGAGATCCAGATATTAATAATAACTAATAATTAAATGCAGAGTGGTGTATGAACACATAGTGAGTGAAAAAGTTGATTGAAGAAGAAACACCCAGTGCATCTTGGGAATCCCCAGCAGCCTACACCTAGTGCAGCGTAACTAAGGGCGGATTCAGGGTCACCTGGTCCAGCCCTAACTATATGCTTTAGCATGCATTCAGGTTTTTCTTTAATGTTGTCAGCTGTCTGTATCTTGTTTAAAGCCTTTTAAGAATCCCGTGAATCCCTTTATCAGATCTTAATTCTTCCCCAGGGTTTGGTACTCTATCGCCCCCTGTGACATGTTTTTGTCCTGCACAATTGAGAGAATTATTCTGCAGCCATAATTCTGTCCAAAAACATTCATATCAATTGACAAATTGAATATAATTGGGAGTTAAAACAAAAACTAGAAAACCCCAGACACCTCCGTCACCAGAGTGAGTCCCGCCGATGTGACGGAGCTGACTGTTTCCAGGTATATACCAGTTCAGAGTTCCTGAATCGTCCACGTCCGGCTCTGTCGTTGGGAGAATTCAGGCCACTGATAAAGACATTGGAAAGAACACTGAGATGGACTTCACCATCATCAGCGGTGACGGGATGGAAATGTTTGACATTTCCACTGACAAAGAAACACAAGAAGGACTCGTCACTGTCAGAAAGGTGAGAGCAACTAACCAGTAAACATTAAAAACGGGACTTGAAGCGTTGGGGGTCAAATGATGTTATAATAGAGACCAAAAGAAAACGTTCTTGAGTCGCTGTGTACTGAAAAAGCATGAGTCAAACTATCCATAGCTTTGGCCACCTTCAGATAATACTGGCTTCTTATTTTGTATTGATATTTTTCTCACATCACTGGTTGGCTTGAAATGAATTGATCAGAGCTCACACTTTCAGCTCCTAAGGATCCTGCTAACTAAGTCTGTTTTACATATGCTGTTAAAAATACAAAGCCATGCCGTGTTGTAGAAATGTGTCCTCACAGAGAGTGTGTGTCAACATTGATACAAACTGTTTTAGTGACAAACCTCTGACCCACTATCACCACAGCAACCTGACAGCACCAGCTGCTGTTACAGATACTTTACATGACCATGCCACACTTGTATACACTATATGTATGTATGTATGTATCTTTCAAGCTGTTGTCTCATTTATCTGTCTACATGCATTTGTTGGCCTCAGTGGACATTGATGATTGCCATTGTTCAGGCTGGCTTTATGTTTCCACAGACATCTTTACTGAAAGCAGTCGTTCTCTCTTTGCCTTTGCAGCCTTTGGATTATGAGAAGAAACCATCATACACGATCGAGATCCAGGTCCAGAACACCCAGGAATATGTTCGCTTCGTGTCCTCAGGCCCAAAAGACGTGGCTACGGTTCGGTTGGCCGTGGATGATGTGGATGAGCCGCCTGTGTTTAAAAAAGCCAGCTACCTGTATGAGGTGAAAGAAGATGTTGCGGTGGGCACAGTGGTGGGCTCAGTCAGCGCCATGGACCCCGACAGAGCTCGCAGCATTGTCAAGTAAGGCTAAATGTCTTTTTCTACTCCAACCACACGAACTAAAAAAAGGAAATTATATAATGGCAGTTTTGAATTTCAGATTGTAAAGTCTCACTGGTCTCGAGAGCTAAACTCCAGCTTGTGTTTATACAGACTACAACTTCTGCTCAGTCGTTTTTTTCTTGTGGGCTTTAATGTTTTAAGTTCATGAGTCGCTGAGTTTACCACACGCTACCATTATGTTTTGTGTTATAGACAAAGATGCTTCTTAACGTCAGAGCCTTAGTACTTTTGTTCTCGTATTTAGACAGAAATCATATATGATATCTATGATTGCAAAGCTCAGGCAGAGATGTCGGAACCACGAGAGGAAAAGTGTATATTCCACAACATTCGAGAGAACCTTGGGGTTAGTATCAAGGATATTTGGCATGCAGACTGGAAGAGTCAGGAATTGAACCACCAACCTTCCAATCAGCAGATGACCTGCTCTACCTCTTGAGCTACAGCCTCCCCAGACCCAATGCAAGTTGCATTTATGGTAAAATTAGCATAAAGTTCAGGTTTTGGATAAGAGTTTGAAACCTGCTGTGATGATTAAATTTAAGGGAAAGAAGCTTGAAAATGCATGAACATTTCTCACAAAGATAATCAAATCAATCAATCGAAAGGTTTATTGTCATTTCGTATGTTATTTCAAAAAATACTCTGACTGAAACGAAATACTGTTTCTCACCAGCCTCTACAGTAACCAATACAATTTTTTTTAAAAGTCAATGATAAATCGCAGTAATAATAAGGATAAATAACATCGATTCGTAATCTAAATTCTAAAACGAGCTCAGGTCTAAGCAGTCACACTCATTCAGGTGGCAGCAGTCCTTTCATAGAAGAGGATCATTAGATCAAATAGTGTGTGTATAGCTGTGTGAATAGCTGAGTGGGTGGGGAGGGGTGCTCTTGTACCTCTTGCCAGACAGCAGGAGGGAGAACAGGCCATGAGAGGGGTGGTGGGAGTCTCTGATGATGGAGGTAGCTCTGCGTATGCAGCCCTGTTTGTAGATCTCCAGAGACGAGAGAGGGGCACCAACAATCCTCCTGGCAGTCTTAACCATCCAAAGCAAGATGTCAAACTTTGTGTCAGGATGTTTTCAAACATGTGTGTGGGTGTGTGTGTCCTTCGCCCTACAGCAGGGGTCGGCAACCTTTCTGATGACGAGTGCATGTAAAATTTACTAATGCAACTACTGATTGCATTAGCAATAAATTGAATAACGCTCTATGTTAACAGTTACACACACGCTTCATCTCTTTGCTCTTGAATGCTTTGCTTCTTATATTGATTTTTATTGATTTTTATGCTGATTTTTTCCCTTTTTTCCGTGTGAGCTTACCTGCGATAACTTCTGGACACTTGTAGATCATTAGGACTAGAGTGTTCTTAACAGAAACAGCAACATTTTATGGTTACCTTGTCCTCAGCGCTCCGTGTGTCTGTGGCCTAGACACAGCTGAAGCCTGATTACAGCGTCTGGGCACCGAGCAGCCTCAATAGCCTAGAAAGGTGCTAACCGCTAGGCTAACTAGCAACAAGATGCCTTCCCTCTCCACAGATGACTACCACAGCCTCCTGCAGAAGATTGCAGTACTGGAGACAAAAATTCATCGCTTAGAAGTAAACGTGGAGGTAAATGGACTGTGTGGAAATGAAACAACCTTGCCTTTGATTCAAAACAATGGCGATGAGCAAGCTAGCACACAGCTAAGGAGCACAGATAACATGACCAAGAAAGTAGACTCTGTGCACTATTATAAATCCTCAAGTGATAATCCCCCCTTAGACTGTCTTGGTGCAAAACCAAGACATAAATCATGTCTCCTGGAAGGGGGAGGACGTATCACAGGCAGGGCACAGCGAGCTGAAATCTCTGAAACCGACTGGCCTTCACTTCCTACGAGACAGAGAAGCTCTTCTACCCCTATATACGGGAGGAAACAGGACTGGACAACCGTGAATAGGAAGGTTAACAACAAACCTTCAAAACAACTGAATGTGAAACTGCAGAACAGATTTGCTCCACTATCAAAGGACCCTGGATCTATATCGGACAACCATCCATCTAAAAGCAGCGAAATAAGGTCTGAAAATCTGTTGAAAAGTAAAAGGCCACAGGGAAAGCTAAAGGCTAGGCCTGAAACTCTGATTGTGGGTGACTCTGCTGTAAAGGATGTACAAAGGATGTGCAGTAAGAACACTAAAGTCCTCTGCTTTCCTAAGGATATGGTCAACAACCTGAAGGAGAGAATTCTTCAAATTGCAGATGAATATCCAACTGTGACAAACATTGTTCTGCATACAGGGTGAAACGATGTGTCCAAACAACAGTCGGAGATTCTGAAACGGGACTTTACTGGATTATTAAACACTGTAAACTCTCTGAATGCAGCTGTATTCATCAGTGGACCTGTACCGCCGGTCAGAGGAGGAGACGAGAGATTCAGCAGGTTGTTTACACTGAATAAATGGCTTATATCAGCATGTGCTGACCACTCAGTGCATTTTATCGACAACTTTAATATTTTTTGGGAACGCAGGCATCTGTTCAAAGCAAATGGATTTAATTTTAACAAGTCAGGGGTGAAACTGTTCACCTCCAACTTGTTTTATTCCATACGTCATCCATCCGTGCTCGGTGCCAAGGCTGAGATAAACGAGGAGTTATCTCATAAAGAGGAACAAACAGTACTCCAAGAACAGACAAAGCCCAGCAGAAACCTTGAGGAGGAGCTCCATTTGCCCCCACCCGGGAAGAGCCTCAGAAAGGAGAGACATCTAAGGCAAGAAGAGGGGTCCCTATTTGCCTCCAACTCTCTCAACAACACCAACGACCAGGACAAGGGACCACGACCTTCCCCAGTCCCCCAAACCCCTGACAGGCCATCACCCTCCTCCCCCTCCCTTTCTCCCTCCTCCCCACACCTGAAATTCACTGAGGAGATGATGGAGCGGGTCAATGCTGGGCTCAGATCTACCCCCCGTCCCAATCCCTTTTTGTCCCCCATAAACCCCCCACCAGAGCGGCCAAAGGTTCGCCATCGAGCCCCACCCTCAACAGAGCAATCGAAGTCACATTGCCCAGCCTCGCCCCCCTTAGTTCCTCTTCATGCCCTGTCTCCACAGTCTGATGCGTGATGTGTGAAGGGTCCGGGCTGTGAGGATTATGGCAGTGATGACTTTTCCCAGGAGAAGCTGGGACCCTGTTTACTAGAAGGTTTTAAAATTTCTGTACTTTTAGGTGACAGGAGACATGTGGCCTGGTCAAAACACAGAGAGATGCACTCTAAAAGATCTTTAAACATAGTAAACATACCTTGTGTGCCACAGACTGCTCCCAAACACGAGGGGACAAGTAATACCTCTAAAACACTTAAGTTGGCTTTATTAAACATTAGATCTCTAGCTGGGAAAACATTTTTAATTAATGATTTAATCACTGAGCACAGCCTTGATTTTATGTTTTTAACTGAAACTTGGTTGGACCAAAGTAACAGTGGAGCTGTTCTCATCGAGACGACCCCTCCTAACTACAGTTTTATCAGTGAGGTCAGGGCGAGCAGGAGAGGAGGAGGGGTTGCTGTCTTATTTAATGAATCATTTCAATGTAAGCAGCTATCTCCTGGAAGTTTTCAGTCTTTTGAATATGTGGCTTTACAGCTGAAGGCCCCATCCAAAGTTGTGTTTCTTAATGTTTACAGGCCTCCCAAATACTGCACAGACTTTTTAATGACCTCAGTGAACTGCTGTCTGTGATCTGTGTTGATTTCGACTGTGTAATTATTGCTGGGGATTTTAACATTCATGTGGACAACCCTCAGGACAAAGGGACTAAAGACCTGAGTAACACTCTGGGCAACTTTGGGCTGACTCAGCATGTAACAGAGGCCACACATAATAGAGGACACACTCTTGACCTACTGATCTCCAAAGGCCTGAGCATTTCAAAGGTTACTGTGTCTGATGTGGGCCTGTCTGATCATTACTGTGTTTTCTTTGAAAGTAAAATCTCAGCCCACACAAATATATCAACAGCAGTGATCACAAAACGGTGTATAACTGAAGACAGTAGTGAGATCTTTAACCAGGTCTTCCCATTAACACCTGACCTGCCCAGAGGGTCAGTCAATGAGCTCGTCAATAGCTTCAATGCTAACATGTTAAATGTAATGGACACTATTGCTCCCATTAAGGTGAAGGTTATCTCTGGAAGGAAAAAGTCTCCATGGAGAAACTCCACACTGGTGAAAAATGAAAAAAGAGAGTGTAGGAAAGCTGAGCGCAGATGGAGAAAAACAAACCTCCAGGTTCATTATGACATTTATAAAGAGAAACTTCACAATTATAATTTACAACTGAGGAATGCAAGGAGGTCCTACTTCTCTGACATCATCACTAAAAACAGCCATAATGCTCGGGTCTTATTTTCTACAGTTGACAGGCTAACAAACCCTCCTGTGTCAGTGGCAGCTGAACTTCATTCGACCATGGCCTGCAATGACTTTGCCAAATTCTTCACTGAAAAAATCCAAAAAATTAGACAAGCAATTGGTACATCAACAGCAGATCCAGGATATGTACTGTGTCCACCGAAAAACTGCTTAAACACCATGAAACAGTTTCAACCTATTAACAGCAAAGACCTGGAGGACATCTTAGGTCAACTGAACTCCTCCTCTTGCTGTTTAGATGTCCTGCCAACAAGTTTTTTCAAAAAGGTCTCAAAGACTTTAGAGTCAGACCTGTTACAGATCGTCAACTTTTCTTTATTATCAGGTGTGTTTCCAGAATCACTAAAAACTGCTGTAATCAAACCTATACTGAAAAAGGACAATCTTGACAAGACACAAATGAACAACTACAGGCCGATCTCAAATCTCCCGTTTTTAAGTAAGATCATTGAAAAAGCAGTTTCTCAACAGCTCAGTTACTTCTTAAAACAGAATAACTGCTATGATGCCTTCCAGTCAGGTTTTAGACAGAACCACAGCACTGAAACCGCTCTGACCAAAGTGTTTAATGACATATGTCTGAATACAGACAGTGGAAAAATGTCAGTCCTAGTTTTACTGGATCTCAGTGCAGCATTTGATACAGTTGACCACAACATATTACTCAAACGACTGGAGAACTGGACAGGTCTTTCAGGAACTGTACTAAACTGGTTCAAAACATACGTAGAAAACAGGAAATACTTTGTATCAATAGGTAACTTCACATCTGAGCAGACAAGTATCACATGTGGAGTTCCCCAAGGTTCCATCTTGGGACCCCTTCTTCTGTTTAACATCTACATGCTCCCACTGGCACAGATTATAAACAACAACAAAATAAACTATCACAGCTATGCAGATGACACACAAATATATATCACAATGTCACCAGGAGACCGAGGCCCTGTACAGGCTCTTGGTAAATGCATTGAGGAAATCAATGACTGGTTGTGCCACAATTTTCTCCAGCTAAACAAAAACAAAACTGAGGTAATAGTCTTTGGAGCCAAAGAAAAACGATTACAGGTCACCAGAGAACTTCAATCTATACATCTAAAAACCACAAACCAGGCGAGAAATTTGGGTGTAGTGATGGATGCAGACCTCAGTCAGCTTACTATCACCTCAAGAATATATCAAGGATAAAAGATCTGATGTCTCAACAGGACCTGGAAAAACTAGTCCATGCATTCATCTTTAGTAGGCTTGATTACTGTAACAGCATCTTTACAGGTCTACCTAAAAAATCAGTCAGACAACTACAGCTCATTCAGAACTCTGCTGCTCGAGTCCTCACTAAGACCAAAACAGTGGACCACATCAGTCCAGCTCTGAGGTCTTTACACTGGCTGCCTGTCCGTCAGAGGATAGACTTTAAAGTCCTGATGCTGGTCTATAAAGCTCTGAATGGTTTAGGACCAAAATACATCAATGACCTCCTGACCCAGTATGAACCATCCAGATCCCTCAGGTCATCTGGATCCGGTCTTTTATCAGTTCCCAGAGTCAGAACCAGACACGGAGAAGCTGCATTCAGCTTTTATGCTCCTTATATCTGGAACAAACTCCCAGAAAGCCTCAGATCAGCTGAAACACTCAGTTTATTTAAATCCAGGCTGAAGACTCACCTGTTCTCAGCTGCATTTGAATAAAGCACCAAATCCACACTTTAAGCTTAAATTTCAAAACTTACATTTAACTACTGATTTTATCTGTTTTGATTTTATATACTGTTGTTTGTTTGTTTGTTTGTTTGTTTGTTAATTAGTTAGTTAGTTTATTTGCTTGTTTTAATCAATTTTAAATCATGCTTTTTATTTGTTCTTGTTTCTAATGTCTCTGTAAAGCACTTTGAATCACCTTGTTGTTGAATTGTGCTATACAAATAAACTTGCCTTGCCTTGCCTTGCCTTGCCTATATAGAACAACTTTATAGAATTATATTTGTTCACAGATGTTGGCAGCTGTCAGCGAATAGTTATCAGCTGTTTGGAAACAAAAAAAGACTTTTTATCCATAACAGCAAATGAACTGAACAACAGAAAATCCAAATGCTATTTATGGTCTCCTCACAACAATGATAAGAAAAATAAACTGGGCCAATACGGCATGTTTGTTAATACAGAG
The DNA here is from genome assembly GCF_057382275.1 of Copadichromis virginalis. NCBI lineage: Eukaryota > Metazoa > Chordata > Actinopteri > Cichliformes > Cichlidae > Copadichromis > Copadichromis virginalis. Next base: position 37,192,699 of record NC_140635.1, on the reverse strand, counting down.
ACACACATGTTAATGTGATCTCTGGTCTCCCACTCAGACACACAGGTCTCCCAGTGTCCAGCATTCAGACCTGAGGACTCATGTGAGAGAAAATCTGCTCACACAGACATGTAGAGCCAAACACTGTCAATAAGGCCTCTGCAATGTTCTGAAGACAGTTAAACCTGTCAGGTAGTGACGTCTAGCAGGTGAACATGCAGCTCCATGAACACACGCACAGCTGTGGATTCCAGCTGCGTCTGTAGTTCTGCAAACTTTGACCCCACAGAGTGTAAATTCTGTCTCGATCTATGGATGTATCCGTGCATTTCCGTAGTGCTGATGCTGCGCTGAGCGGACAGTTCCTGCCAGCTAGCAACGTCCCTCTCACCGGTAGGCGAAGTTATTTTTAGCCAATTACAAGTTGAATCTGGTAGTTGGGGTTGTTAGCTAAGATACTGTCATTAAGAAGAGGCACAACTAATGTGTCTATGCGAGCTAATGTGCGATGTGCACCGCTGGCCCGGCCATTTATTTTTTAATGCACCTTCTCAGATTAACTCACTGCGTGTCGCGCCCAGGGCTGGACTGGGACAAAAAAACAGCCCGGGCATTTTGACTAGAGACCGGCCCCCCAGGTATTAAAGCCATAAAGCCTTTGAATGAAAACAGACGCTGTTGTGACAGTGATGTACAGTCTTGTTGGTATATGTATGATTTCTATACATTTTACATCAGAGAAAAACTTTGGTTGTAAGATTCAGATAATTATTTATTAAAAGCATTTTAAATGAGACTAAGAAAGAAAAGTATTTCTTTGTGCCCCCCTCTCCCTGTTAATGCCCTACCTGCCCCCCTGGCAGAACTAGACCCGCCCCTGCACAGTTACCAGCTGTCAGCTACATAAAAAAAGGATCCTAGTGTTATTTGTCTCTCAGAAACAGCTCATAACTTCAACTCATTCATGTCACCTAAAAGGTAAACCTGTTTCTCCATCACAGCTCTGATGATTCAGTAAGGACGTCTCCTGGTTTCATCTTCATGTTTCCCTCTCACCACATAACCAAACAGACATCATGACCAGCAGCTTTACAGCTGTGGCTCCAGCAAACATCAGCTGATACTAGAAATTAATATTAAATTAATTCTAACAACAGCTGATCAAGCTTAAACGTGCTGCTGTTGTTTAGCGCGACATCCGCTGGTTTCCTGTTTCTGGCACAAAGTGGGCGATAAACAAAGAAGAGAGCCGATCAGCTGATCATTGATCAGTTTCATGATTGAAGTAGAAACAGGAGAGAGAGGGAGAGAATGAGAGAAGAAGAGGCAGCTGTGCAGCAAAGACAGAATAACTCCAGCTTTGTGTCTTTTTCAGCTCAACATGAAACGTGTAATATTTTCTCTGAATACGAGACGATTCCATTTTTTACGGAACATTTGGCAACTCTACTAACCTTATGAATAAAATAATGTTCACCATCAGTAACATCATAGCACCGCCCAGCTGTATAGAAACTCCGTCATGCTAGCTAGCACGCAGCACGAGTTATTGTAACTGACGGTAAAAAGTCAGCACAACGAAAATAAACTCCACCTAAACTTGGTTTATATCTGACCCAGATAGACTGCAGGTCATAACTTCTTACCTGAAGTTCAGTTCACCTGATACTCGGACTGGCGGCCGCCTCGGGGCTCTCCTCCTCCTGCCTCCCCTTTCTCTCATCCACCTGCTGCCTCTGTGGAAGCTCTAAATAACTGAGTTATTTTTACACATCTGCCAGCATCTGGCCAATTCACCATCCCAGTATGCCCAATGGCCAGCTATGGCCGTGCCATCAGTTAACCCTTCGCGTGCCAGCTGTGGCGCGTGTGCCCAGGGTTGCCGACCCCTGAACTGCAGAGAGTGGAGCAGGCAGCAGTCTCTGTCGATCGGCTAGAACAGAAAATCCAGTCCAAGTTATTTCGACACTAGAAGACAGGTGAAGTACTACCTACAAATGATAACAATTTATTACTTTAAGATGAAGAAGTAAACCATGTTCCGGCTGTGTGAAGTGCGGCTAAACTACTGCATCTATGCAAGCACCTGCTATCTAAGCAAAGTCAAATTCAATCAATTACATTTCTAAATATAAACTTTCTGTAATACCTTTATGTATTCCTGGCAAAACAGTCGTACAGACTATACAAAGTCCATAAGCTGGTCTCCAGCATGTGATATGTGCTTCTGAAGAGCCTGATTTATTTGTTTTGGAGATTATGTATCAGAATTTCAGGAGCAGGACCACGCCTCCAAACACGCTCCTTCCTGTTGTCATCTATATAGGTTCCTCCAGTTCTGCAAGCTGATCATTCTTGTTTACGTGCCCCTCCCTCCCTCCTTGTTCTCAATTCTTTAACTTCTTCATTTCTATTTAGTGCATGAGGATCTTCCAGGCCTGGGAGCCGTCGCCAGTCCCCTTCAAGGCCTTCCCCAAACTGCAGCTCAATTCATGTCCAAGCTTCACCTTTACCTACTAAAATGCTGTCAAACCTCAAATGAGGAAGTGGGCCCAGCGAGTGAATTTAGAGATCCCATTCCTCCCTTTCATATACGCTGCACAGCTACCAGAACTTAAACACTTAAACAACCACCCGGAACGTTTTACGACGTTAGAAAGTTATCTTTTTGACACACACACACAAAATACAACTGACTCCCACGATGCCTCCTGCAAGCAGTGGTCTACAGGAGGGCTCATGTTGCTCCTTCTGTAGGCTCCTGGCATTAAGACCCAGCTACCAGACATTGTCCCTCTCCAGCTTCCTCCTCCAGGGTGGGGTAACCCTATCCCAGGGTAGGGTACACTGGTCCCTTGGTCTTATTTTATCTATAGGGTTTGGGTGGCAGCCAGTGCTGCCCGATTCCCATCTATCAATGCTGGGTAGTGTCTGAGTTCGAGAGATAATGGCTAGATATAGTCGGACACACCTCAACACATGGCTTGTCTCTGGAACCAGACTCTGTTCCAGTATGAAGTTGCCCACAGTGAGAGGCGACAGACAAGAGTGGGCAAACCACAGTGTGTACAAAGCGACAGCATGTACGAGAATACAGATCAATGATCAAATTTATAATCGTATCATCAGATCTGGGGCCATGAATTATGGACAGCTGAGTAAAGAGAGTGCCTGAGCTGTCAACTGATCACCACTTGGTGGTGAGTTGGATCAGGGGAAGGGGGAAGATTCTGGACAGACCCGGCACACGCAAACATAAAGTGAGGGTGTGCTGGGAAAGTCTGGCAGGCCTTTGACAGCACCTGAGGGAGGCTGAGGACTCTGAATGGGGACTGTGCCTGTCATGGTGGTAATCCCCAAGCCAGACATCACAGGACAACATAGGTGAAGAGAGCCGTCAAGCTGAAGGAGGAGTCATTGGGCTGGATTAGCTTGTGGGACTTCGGAGGCAGCTGATAGGTACCTACAGGTCAAGTGGAACCCGACTTGGGCGGTACCCGAAACAAAAACCCAGGTGTGGGAAGAGTTCAGTCAGACTGTGGAACAAGAATTTTAGATAGCCTTGAAATATTTTTAGCAAATCGTCAGGAGACTGATGAGCAGAAAGCAGTGCTCCAGTGACACAGTGTACAGTGGAAGTGGGCTGCTGGTGACTTCAGCTGAGGATATAGTCAGGCAGTGGATAAAAGACTTAACCCCACTGACACACCTTCAGTGTGGGAAGCAGAGTCCGGGGACTAGAGGGAAGACTCGCCCATCAAGGGAGCGAGGCCACTGAGGTAGTTAACCACCGGTCGGGGGGGTTCCCGCAGGCGATACGGTCTCTCAATCACACCACCACACAGTACTGACCCACACATATGGTTCTTACACACACACTGGACTTTCTGGACTTTGGTTTTGCACAACACTGGTCACTATATTCTTCATTTCCGGTTAATACTTGTACAGCTGCTGTTATTGTGTATATATTTATTTATATTTCTTCATACATTCTTATATAGTTCTATATTGTGTATTTTGTTGTACAGTTATTTTATTTTCAACTTTAATTTATATATTTTATCTTATTCTTTCCCAGTTAAATTTACCCTTCATTCTAATTTGTGTTGTACAGTTATTTCATTTTTAACCTTAATTTATATTTTATTCCTTCCTAGTTAAATTTACCCTTTTTAATTTTTCATATTTATTTCCTATCTTATTCATAGCCTTTTCCTTTTTTGTTCTCTTTAGGTCACGAGCAGTTGTCCAAGCATTTCACTACATATCGTACTGTGTATGACTGTGTACGTGACAAATAAAATTTGAATTTGAATTTGAATTTCCTTGAGTTCCTGTTTCTATGGCAACCAGTATTTGTTATTCATCGTCAGAAGTTCAGAGACTGCCGGAGAAACATTTGTAAGTAATACAGCGTATAAACAGCACGCTCGGGCTACTGGTACAGCAGCATATTAACACTGCTGTGGGAGCAAAATACCTTTAGTTGCTTTAAGATTTTGAATTTTAGCACATCTCCACAGTGTGACACTTTTTACCTGGTTCCCTCCGTCAGAGATTGATCCATTATGCTCCCTGCTGCGCTGGCTTCTTGACAGGGCGGCACAGAGAGGACGAGGCTATAGGTCATCCCACCACCTGACTCAACTTAACGTTTTCTCACCTTCTCTCTGTCTCACTTGTTAGTTACTCCATCGACCGCCGCACTGACAGGGGCCACCTCTTCAACGTCTATCCGATGAATGGATCTGTGTTCCTGCTCAAAAGCCTGGACAGAGAGACGACTGCATGGCATAATATTTCAGTTGTTGCCACAGAGCTGAGTAAGTCCAGCAGGGTCTGGGACTGTCTGCACTGCTCATGTGATATATTGATAAAGAGTAAAACTGTTAGAGGAGAGGCAGTAGAGCACAGTCTGCCATGGAGGGGTTCAACAACAAGAATCAGACCCCGGAGTATAGCACACTGAATGGGCTGATTGGAAGTTAAACCACAAAGTTTGCACATTTACAAATAAATGAACATGTTGCTCTCATTTTAATGGAGAGAGATAATATCTAGAACAAACATATTACACATTACAAAACACTGAAAGATGAATTGCGTGTCATTGGGTGAAATAAATATTCGATGCCCAAACAAAGTATGACTTAGTACCTGGTGGAGAAAGCGCTGCTGAAAAGCCCAGCGGTAAGATATTTTATGTAGTTGGCCTGCACACATGTCAGGAGGGGGTTTGGCTCACTCCACTTTACAGACACTCTCTTAATACTTTATGTTGCTTGGCCGCTGCTTAGCATTTTCCATAAGATTGAGGTTTGGAGACTGGCCAGGCCCCCAAATAACCTTAATGTTAGCCACTCATTTGTCTTGGTTCTATATTTTGAGCCGTTGTCATGCTGGAAGACCCATCCATGACCTGTCTTCAGCATTGTGGCTGAGGGAAGGAAGTTCTCATTGCAGATTTATGGTACATGGGACCGTCCGTTGGTCCCTCTATCCTGTGGCATTAGTAGAAGAGCAACACAACACTTATTCCTAAACCTTCTCTGAATCATTTAGATGTTCAATGGCAAGTTTAATACAAGCTCTGTTTTCTTAAATCTATCTGCAAATTGGACAGATTGCATTTTATGAAAAAACATTGACAACATCATTTAGTCTAATCAGCAGTTGCCACATGATTATCTTTATTGAAGTGATGTGAGGGTGTGAGTATTTAAAGGTTGTTCTGTTATTCAAGATGGCTTCAATGTCAAAATGTAGCTTTTTCATTGGTTCCCCCTAAATATTTTTTAAAACACTGATCACAAATCTGGCCATTTTTAAAAATCTCTTTTCGTATCCAAAGCTTTCTCCTTTTTAGAACTCAAAGAAATGTGTTGCCCTTGCCCGAACCAGTCCATTTACCAGCTCCCATGCCTGTATATGTGACATCTTGAACAGGGGGACCTTGCGGGTACTATTATAAAATGGCCTGCATTTGTATAGCGCTTTTCTAGTCCCTAAGGACCCCAAAGCGCTTCACACTACATTCAGTCATTCACCCATTAACACACACATTCACACACTGGCGATGGCAAGCTACATATTATAAGACATTATAACATAGCCTCCGTAAAGCACACAGCATCATCAAGGACCACAGCCACCCAGCACATCAGCTGTTCTCCTTGTTACCATCTGGCAGACGTTACAGGAGCCTGTCTGCTCGGACTACAAGACTTTGAACAAGAAAAACAGTTTTGTTTTTACCACCGTACGACACCTCAAGCACAACACTTAAACACACACAACACAGCACTCAGAAGCTACCTGCAGCTTCACAAGTACTCTGTTTAATCTGCACTGGTCACTCCACTTTATTGTCATTGATATTTATATTTAAAAAGTGCAATACTGTGATTTTCTGCTGCTCATTCCTGTGCAATGTCCCATCTGCCCTCCCGTCATATTTCTTTTCAAGATTTTCTTATTTAATCACTAGTGTACATATATTTATATTTATAGATACATATATATTTAGTCATCTTTTCTCTTTTACCACGTCTCTAATATTTTGCTCCTTACTATTTTTCTATTATTTTCCATCCATCCATCCATTTTCATCCGCTTTGTCCGGGGCCGGGTCGCGGGGGCAGCAGCCTAAGCAAAGAGGCCCAGACCTCCCTCTCCCCAGCCACCTCCTCCAGCTTATCCGGGGGAATACCAAGGCGTTCCCAGGCCAGCCGAGAGATATAATCTCTCCAGCGTGTCCTGGGTCTGCCCCGGGGCCTCCTCCCGGTGGGACATGCCTGGAACACCTCACCCAGGAGGCGCCCAGGGGGCATCCTTGTCAGATGCCCGAACCACCTCAGCTAATAAAATAATAGAACCACCAGGTGGAGGTGGTTCTATTATTTTATTTTATTATATTTTATTATATTTTCTCCTACTGTATCATGCTGCAGAGTGACTGCTGCTCGTCAAACACATTTCATTGCAATGTTGACCCTGTGCTAACTTGCATATGACAAAAAAAATAAAACTGAAAACATACCAGTGGTGTTCTTAGTGACTGCAGTCCCAACTGTGAGATTGTTTTAAGTGTATTCTCTCTGAAGACACAAGTATAGAAATATCGCCCACCTGCCCCATTCAGTGTCTGTTATAGATGATGTCTTACAGAGTCTCATTACTTCTGATCATGGGAGGAGTTTTAAAATCCTCTTCATGTTTTTCTTTAGTTTTGATCAAATTTTCACCTTCTCTCTATATGCTGCACTGGATACAGCAGAGATGACAATAAAGTTTACTTTGAATATAAGCTTGGTGAAGCTGTTACATACAGACGGTTGTGAAGGTACTGGAAAAGTTGCAAAACCCCAAAGTGACAGATGTTTTTGTGCTTTCTGTGCCTCCAGATAATCCCCGTCAGAGCAGCAGCGTCAGTGTCTACATCCGTGTGCTGGACATCAATGACAATGCTCCCATGTTTGCCACTGTGTACGAAACCTTTGTCTGTGAGAAAACCAAGGCTGGCCAGGTACTCACATACTTCATGTGTTAGCTCACTGTGTGCTCTGGTGGCATCTTACTGACTTCAAAGCCTGATTAGAGCAGAGCGGTCCCAGAGCTGTATAAAGACTAGTGACTGAGCATCCAAAATGACACCTTACAGCTCTGCCTAATTTTTATATAAAACAGATGTTGCTATAATGATGGCACCCATTGGTTAGTGTGTTGTAATCTGACTGTGAAACAAAGAACGGCTACAAACCTGAGACTAGTGACTGTCACAACGGGACTGAACGGACTCATGCACAGGCTCTGAATTGAGAACACAAGAATCTTTATTCACAGCAACACCAGGTGATCTATTTACAAAGTGGGGGAATGACGGGCTCCGGGGATCCACACATGAACGGGGGGAAAGACGCTGGAAGTCCACACACACTCCGTCCATGCTCCACGCCTCACGCTCCTCCTCATACTCCACAGAAAACACGATAGCTCACTCCAAACCTCACACACTCAATCGCTCAGGTAACACAGGGGTCGGTCCAGGGAATCTGTTCACAGAAACACGAAGGGAAGATCTCTGGGAAAACACAGGAGTAAACTGAGCTGGGTTTACACTGACGAGAGTCGGCAACGGTCCAGCGATGAGAAACACAGAGCTGCCATCTTATAAAGGGACTGGAACACTGTCGGGTGATGAGCCACAGGTGTGTGATTGCGACCAGGTGCGTGGGCCAAGGGCAGGAGCCCACGGGTGAGCTCTGCCCAGGCAGAGGGAGGAGGGAAAGAGAGGGCGGGAGAGAGCAGGAACAAAAGCAAAACAAACACATGTAGCCATACTGAGCCGAGCGGGTAGGCACAGGGTCCCTGACGGTGACTGAGTGACTGGTTTCATCAGGAAGTCTTCACTAAAGCCATAAATCGAAAGGTGGTTTTCCCCCTGCTCTCCAGAACAGAAGCGTCAGTCACTTCTTCATCTTTGGGACTCATCTTTGCCTCAGTCTTTTGTACACAGTCTGTGGTTGTATTTGAACAAAGACCGAGATGGGGCGCTGTCTTGGCTCATGTTAGCTGCTAGTAGTGGAGCTTGAGTGATTGTTGTCAGTGTGATGATCACAGCAGCAAAGATGCCCCTGTGTGCACACAGAGGATGGGTCTTTTGATTTAACCTCTGCTGGTGTCTTTTCACTCAGCCATCTGTTTTCATTGTTAACAACAGACCAGGAAGCAAACGCACAAGAGAAGAGCAGACAATGACAACAAGTCAGCTATTTCATTACAACCTGCTTTAAACGCAGGTCATTTTCAGAGACATTCTCTGATTAACCTGACGGCAGAGGAGATGTAGAAAAGCTGCTAGTTGTTACCTCAGGTGACCCAGCAGGGCTGCACTGAAAGGAAACATGTATTAGATTTGAAATAAACACAACAATCAGGTACAAGCACTAAAATAGGCTCTGGCTCCATAGTTATGTCCTATTGTAGGGCTGATATTCGGCTTGTGTTGAAGGGATTGATTGGGGCGTAACATTTAAGCAGTTTTCATTTGTCAGTCCTCGTAACAATCACTGCATGCACACTGTGTGCTTGTAGATATCGAGTAAGCTTCTTCAAAGGTCCTTGAATGTGAGCACAAAAAATAAATGCTGGTTGTGGAATAAAATTTAAGTCACTAAAGTTTCTACTCTGAAAGCAAGTGGCAGAAAAATACACATTCAGATCGTGACAGGTTTTAATAACTGACTGGGTGGAAAAATCACAGACACACTTCCTTTCACATGTTTCACATGTTTTCTGTTTAAATGATGAACATTTCACAGACAGTCATTTTCATGTTGACCTCTCAGTACGACTGAGATCAGACGGTGGGCTTGTTTACAGTCTGCCTCATAATCAGAATGATGTGTCGGTCAGCAATGTTCAGCGATATCAGATGTCTCAGCTGCAAGTGATAGAAAATAATTATTTAGGCCCAGTTCATGCTGCCAGTTAAAGTGAGGCAGCGGATCCTTAGCGTGCCCTTGGATGGTAACAGAAATGTGATGAGTGTTTACACTGTCCAGATTTATCAGCTGTTTATGAAAAATGGCAAATTCTGGAGTCGGTCCTGTAGGCTGCTGATAAACACATAACCATGAGTGCAACACACAGACATGATCCTCATAACAGGCATGTTGTATGACACTAGCTCAGTGTGGACCGGCCTCCCAAACCTCTCAGAGGTTGTGCTAGTCTGCCCAGAGCAGGTGGCACTGTACTTATGTGTAGTGATGGGCTTTTATGAGTAAATTGCAGGACATGAAAAGTTCCAGAAAGGCTAGACTGAGCACATAATCCCCTTTTAGCATAAAACAGAAGAGCACTGTGATTGCATGAAGTCAGCTTTTATTATGGCAGCAACATTTAACTGGGTTTGATCAGTAAACATGGATAATTATAAGTAATAACTTGTTTGGAAGCACTGGTGTCCCCAACCACCACACTAACTTTAGCATTTAGTATAGACTTAGTATGTTTTCTCAACAAAAACAATGAAATTGAATGTTTTATGCAGCACTAGATGTAACTGTACTACTACACTCAACATGATTTATCACACAGTGTGTGTATCAAATGTATTAGTGATTAAAGTGTGATAGCTTAAAAGTGCATGTAAGGCGTGTGCACATTTCTGCAGCTGAGAAACTGAGCACTGGGGTTCTTCTTTAAGCTCATGTGCCATATTGTACATCTAACATCACACAAGAGTTAACAGGGTCACAAATCTGTATGTGCCCACACACACACACACACACACACACACACACACACACACACACACACACACACACACACACACACACACACACACACACACACACACACACATTAAGTATAACACAACAAATCTAGATCCAAGTCTCCCACAAAGTTGATTCTGTTCATCTGGACGTTTTTAGTGGAAGAAATGTTTTGTAACTCATTGAAGTGACGTCTTCAGTCTCAGCTGACTGCAGGTTTCCAACCTTATAAACAGGACATTTGTATAATGACTGAAACCAGCACCACTAAGGAACAATGGGCTGGGAGGTCATTTTAACCCACTTTGGTAAAGACTGCCTAACGCTAGTACGTGAGTACAAGCAAACAGCTTGGCTGGCTACAGGAGCTGCCTGAGATTCAGCCTCACATACAGAAGATGCAGGATTTACTCCTACAAGTCTGCAAATGAGCTCATCAGTTAAGAGCATCCGAGCAACTAAAATCCTCCAGATTTTGCTGCCGCTGGTCCTCTTACAACTCTGGGGTTCTGCCATACTTTCGTCCTTTAATCTCTCAGCCTATTCATCTGTCCATCAGTGTTAATCATTGATTTTTGTTCCACACAGAACCTCCAGTGCTTCCCTCAGACTCTTTGCTGTATTTGTTGCACTTGTGCATGTTTGCAGTACTGCCACTAATCTGTATTAAACCCTTTAATCTCTCAGCTAGTAATTCTCATTCAAGAAAATAAGACTAGTTAAACAAAATACTTACATGCAGTCACAATAACTAACTGCACCTGTGGATGAACAGCAGTTACCCAGGACCAACACATATGGGTACACACGTGTGTGTGTATATAGCTTTATGCAATAAGACTACACGCCTTTGGAGTGGGAGTCGTGGGTTCCACTCCCCACCAGGGCGTCTGTATGCCCCAGTCCCAAGTGTGATGGGAGAAGGATCGTTGGTGTCAGCGGAACTGAAAGATGGTCTTGGTAACTGGCTACGGCGGATCCATGTTTCAAGCTTGGCCATGATCCTGAGTGAAGTAACCTCTGAGAATCTACTAGATGATGTGAATGCAGCACCGAGACTAACCAGCTTATCTAACAAGTGAAAGAGACATCGATTCACTGATCTACAGCAAGGACATTGGAATGTCATTCAGATTGGAGAAGTATAGTCAGATGGTAACGAAGAGAGGAAAGGTAGTCAGAACTGAGGGGATCGAACTACCAAAGGCAACAGTGCAGACATCGAGGACAGCTACAAGTACCTGGGAATCCCACAGGCAAACGGGAACCACCAAGAGGTCGCTAGGAAAGCTGCAGCCACCAAGTACAACCATTAATCTGTATTAAAGCCTTTAATCTCTCTGCTAGTATTTCTCATTTAACAAAATAAGACTAGTTAAAGAAAAATACACACATAAATACACACATCTCTCAGCTGACTCCTCAGGACCTGCCTGACCTGCAGAGGGTCAGGCAGGTCCTGAGGAGTCAGCTGAACGGTAAGAACAAGATCCAGGCTACCAACACCTACACACTGCCCATGATCAGGTACCCTGCTGGGATAATAAGCTGGCCAAAGGTGGAGATAGAAGCCGCTGACATCAAGATGAGGAAGATCCTTACCATGCATGGAGGGTTTCACCCCACGTCCAGCACCCTGAGGCTGTACGGTAAGTGGAAGGAAGGGGGCCGGGGACTGGTGAGTGTCAGCACCACAGTCCAGGATGAGACAACGAACATCCAAGAATACATTGGGAAGATGGCCCCAACTGACCGAGTGCTCAGTGAATACCTCAGGCAGCAGAAACCCAAGAAAGAGGAGGGAGACGAGGAACCATCATGGAAGGACAGGCCCCTGCACGGTATGTACCACCGGCAGATAGAGGAGGTGGCTGATATCCAGAAATCCTACCAGTGGCTGGACAAAGCTGGACTGAAAGACAGCACAGAGGCACTAATCATGGCAGCACAAGAACAAGCTCTGAGCACAAGATCCATAGAGGCTGGGGTCTATCACACCAGGCAAGACCCCAGGTGCAGGCTGTGTAAAGATGCCCCAGAGACAATCCAGCACATAACAGCAGGGTGCAAGATGCTAGCAGGCAAGGCATACATGGAACGCCATAACCAAGTGGCCGGCATAGTGTACAGGAACATCTGTGCCGAGTATAACCTGGAAGTCCCGAGGTCAAAATGGGAGATGCCCCCAAGGGTGGTGGAGAATGACCGAGCTAAGATCCTGTGGGACTTCCAGATACAGACGGACAAAATGGTGGTGGCTAACCAACCGGACATAGTGGTGGTAGACAAACAGAAGAAGACGGCCGTAGTGATCGATGTAGCGGTTCCGAATGACAGCAATATCAGGAAGAAGGAACACGAGAAGCTGGAGAAATACCAAGGGCTCAGAGAAGAGCTCGAGAGGATGTGGAGGGTGAAGGTAACGGTGGTCCCCGTGGTAATCGGAGCACTAGGTGCGGTGACTCCCAAGCTAGGCGAGTGGCTCCAGCAGATCCCGGGAACAACATCGGAGATCTCTGTCCAGAAGAGCGCAGTCCTGGGAACAGCTAAGATACTGCGCAGGACCCTCAAGCTCCCAGGCCTCTGGTAGAGGACCCGAGCTTGAAGGATAAACCGCCCGCAGGGGCGAGAGGGGAATTTTTAAAAATACATTTGTATATCTTGGTCTTGTTTTGTTTGGTCCATACAAGCCAATGATACAATAGCACTTAGTTTAAAGAGCAGGCAGTTCACCCACACGTTAAAGGTTATTTGACAGAATTATTATTACATGCACAGCATTTTTATCCCACATTATAAGACCATATGATTCTAAGCTTGTAACAGCTACAAGCTTAGAATCATTTATAGAAACAAATTATCTATCTGCCCTGCTAGAACATTGTATATCTGGAAGTTTAAGACAATATAGACCCTTCCATTCAGTGAGGTCTCCTTTTCACACAGAAGTAACAGAACTCTCTATTTCACTATTAGTATATTAACATGTTATATGTTCATTCAGTATGTTAAACCCACAGCACACGTTATACTCATAGTTTTTGAATTGGTTTCAGCCTGAAATTCATCGAAACTGCATGAAGCTGTGTCGGCTTCTGTTGCCTTACACCGATTCTCCACCCAAAATCTATCTTTGGAGTATGAAACTCTCCGACCCTGCAGACTTGAAAGGTAGCTGTGGAACGTTGGTGTCATGCTGCTACACAGTGAACAGCAGCTGTTCACAGATTGATTTCAGCTACAATGGATGTCAACAGTGGCAAGTGTACACTGTTGGATAAAACATATCAAAACCAAGAAAGGTCTCAGATTACAGCTGTAGAATAATCTCCTCTCTTCATTGAAATTCTCCACATGAAATTTCCCACTCGTGGGACTAATAAAGGTATCTTATCTTAAACTCGGTGTGATCCTACATTTGTTGTTTTCCTAACATAAAGTTAAATACTCTGCTTTTGTGTCCTGCTGTTACATTTTCAAAGCAGGAAGCAGGTATGTAGCTACATTTGAATATAAATTGGTGAGTAAAGACATTAGAATACCAAAAAGAAAACAGCTTACTTCCAAAGAAGGAAAGGTTCATTAGTGCTGCTGTTAAAGTGTAAAGCAGCAGCAAAAGTCTAAATGGAGGTATCAAGTATTTGTTTTATTTGTTGTGTGTGATTCGGTAAGCTAACCACTGTTTCCTGTTCTTTTTCAAAGTGCTGTTTAATCGACTGCTGTTGCTGACAGAGATATTGATGTAGCACAGGCAGCAATGAGCCTGATCTATCTAAGCTGCTCACTTTGGCAGCTTTACAGACTCCACCATGATGCTCGTGTTGATCAATGATGATGTCTCTGGCAGCGGATCCAGACAGTGAGTGCTGTTGATGCTGATGAGCCATCATCCGGACACAAGTTTGCCTTTAGTCTGGCTCCAGAGGAGACTCACCACAGAAATTTCAGCGTCAGAGACAATGGAGGTAGGTGATCTGACACAATTATTCAAACTTGATTCTTGGGTATTATTTACTTAAATTGCATGAAACAAAAACTAAACCAAAATATTTTAGTAATGTAGGAAAAAATGCATAAAAACAATTTAAACGAATACAATGATATTTTTGCCTTAACTTGTTACTGATGAAGCATTTCATTTTCTTATAACAGTTGAAACTGAGAGACATACAGTGTAGGGCTCCTTGGGTTAGCCGCTCAGTCTACACCAAGGACCAAATCATATTTGTTCTGATTACTGTTGAATCCACATTGCAATTATGTGAGTGCACCAAAGAGCTTTACTTGACATGCCCACATCTGCCTCTGCCTCGGCTTGAGATTGATGGTAGCTGGGTGAGCATCTATCAATGCAGCACAGGTTGATTGATGTTAATCGTAGATATACATTTGAAGAGATGCTGCTCTTCATTGCATGAACACAGCCACCACCAGGGGAGCCAACTCAGATAATGCACGTACATCTGTTGAAGCAGAGGTCTATACTGACTTCATCATAACTTACTGCATTTTAAACCAGTGTTTAAATGGTTTGACTTATAACCCTTTACTCTAAACCATAATTCAGTCAGGCAGCTCATACTTGAAT
>NC_140635.1:37037849-37170349 GCF_057382275.1 Copadichromis virginalis | reverse complement strand
CTGAGTGCATCATTACGCTGCAGCTGCATCTGAATCTGCACAGGTGCAGCTCAGCAAAGTGCGCTGACTTGGTTCAACATTACTTGGCAACAGGGGAAGTGAGGCAGGCTGCACTGGTGCATTAGTGACAGCTTGAAACGCCTTCACCGCATCATACATGTCCATGAACTGACAGGTTTCCTTGCTGAGCTCAAAAACTCTATTGAGAACTTTTATCCCGACTCAGCCAGCGGAGCTCTGCATGAAGGAATGTGGGCAAACTCTGAATCTATTTCCCACATAAAAGACTGAAACTGACGGTGATTTAAACTTTTAGCTCAGATAAAATGTACGGTCTGCGTCACGGTGATCATTACATGCTCCATTTTTAGGACCACACAGCCTTTCCTGGTGTGTGATGCGGTGATATGCTGATAACTCACCGGTACATTTCTCCTGCATCTTTACTCGCATCCTGCTGACTACTTTTTTCACCGCACAGCACCGGCGCTCCATCTGTTGTAAGTCCAACAAGTTTGTCCCAGGACAGTTTCACGTCGTTACACTTTGACATACGTTTTAAAAAATGTCTTTTCCTGTCGTTGTCCCGTGCATCGATTTAATGTTCAATATTTCCTCTCCACGGATGAAGATGGCCAGCTGTGCAGTGTCCATCATGTCTACTTTCATCCACAGCAAGAGAGTATGCAGTGAAGTTTTTGCTTCTTTCACACAACTGTGTTCTTAAATCAGTGACCGTCTCACAAACCCGATCAGCAATCGTATTTCTGCTCAGGCTCACATTTGCCTAAATCTGCGTTTTGTCTGGACGGAAGACGTCACACAGCTTCATCCTGCAGCTCTTCAGAGTGGTACCGGGCTCATTTGGCTCCTCTGCTACAATAAAACTTGCTTTCACAACAGCTTCAGTTTGTGATTTTGCTCTGATGACAAACGATTCTACTTCCTGTAGTTTCTGCGTTTAGGTTTTTCAGCTTATCCTGACGTTTTGTCTCGTAGTGCCGTCTTAAACTAAATTCCTTAACTACAGCCACATTAGCTCCACTAATAAGACGCACGGTTTACCAGCATGTCTGTAAACATATATTCAGCCTCCCACTGGTGCTGAAAGGCTCTGCTTTCAGAATCAACTTTTCTCTCCACCATTGTGAGCGGCTAGCTTCGCAATCCGGTTGTTAAGTGATGACGTGACGAATCCTACTTCCGGGTCTAAAGTAGTCTGCGTTTAATATGGCTTTTGTGTTGTTAACATGTTTAATGTTTTGTATTTTCTTCTATTTGATCTCAAAAAGCTCCTAAAACAGTCAGTGATCCCTGTTGACCTCCCTCGGCTTTTATTACCGCTAATCATTTATTTAAGCTCAGTTTTTAAAACCTTAGGATGTAACTACAGCCCAGCCCATGCAGCAGTATATGAATGACTAACCTCGTATTGTGGATGGATTATCTCAGTTGTTCTCCTGGCTGAAGTTTGGTCCTTTTACAGCATCCTGCCATGCGATTACATTTGTTCCTGACCACCGAGAACACTCACGTTAACTTTTATCCAGTGGAAAAAAAGTTAGCTTGTTTATATTATGCTAACATAGCTGTGTCGCTAGCGGTCACGTAGCACATCATTATATACCAGCTAGCCAAACTTCAGTAACCCTACAAACGTCACTGCTGTTTAGTTTTCTGTCTTCATTTATGCTGGAAGTGATAACAGAGCTGTATGTTTGAATTTGTTTCCAAAACCCTGCAGTCAGGACATGCTATATTGTATTCAGATAGAAGCTAGCGAGCTAACTTCCTGCTAACTTCTAACTCCGTTAAATGTCATAAATTCCGTTTTCATGGATGCCTGGATGTTAAACTCAATTGTTACACCTGGTAGAGCAGAACGCTGATCATTTTATTAAAGATGAAAGACTTTAGACAGTTTTTCAACTCTCAGTAATGCCATAGTGATCGTTTGATATATGGACCTGCAGCGGAGTTTAGGCCCAGACACGGCTAGTGACGTCAGACTGAACAATCGGATAACAGAAGTTTGACTTGATTGAGGTGGGAATGTTCCCAGTTAGCCTAGCGGTCAGCAAGGAGGCTGCAGTGCTGCATTATGGGATCTGTAGTTTGTATATTATTAGCGCCTCATATCGCCGGGCCATGCATAACAATAACAGTACATCTATATAAAATGATCTCGTGGGCCGGATATAAATGTACGCCGGGCTTGGATGTGGCCCGCGGGCCTTGACTTTGACACATGTGTTCTAGCCCATTTTAACTCTGTGTGAATGATGACAGGTATATCCTGTTTAACTGCTCACTTCCTTGTTTAAATCACACCCAGTGTTGGGAAGGTTACTTTTAAAATGTATTCCATTACAGAATACAGAATACATGCCCCAAAATGTATTCTGTAACGTATTCCGTTACGTTACTCAATGACAGTAACCTATTCTGAATACTTTGGATTACTTAATATATTATCGTGCTTTTTACAACAACGTGAATGTACTATTGCTGTGTGATTTATTACTATTACTGAAGGTCCGCGACTCCGAACTGTAGTAAAGGGACCTCTGACTAATATGGCGGGGTCCCTGTCGGCTCGTAGCCGAAAAATAGCTTTACTTTGTTGTGTGGGTCAACTTTTCTTGCGAGAGACAGAGAGAGGCGTTGAAAGGCTCCAACGGAACTTATTGTTTCGGAGGAAAACACGAACACGGTGTACAGTCGAGTCTTAATAGCTTACTTACAACTGGGCTCGTCAGGCACTCTTCTTGGCTGCAGTGGTTATTATTATATTTACATGCTTCCAGCTCCCGTTTTTTCTCAATGACAACTCGTACCTTTCCACTCCCCTTTTTCTCCCTCCTCGCGCTCACAGACCCATAACGTGTATGGCAGTCCATTCTCCCTGCAGCACGGACTACACTGCCCATGATGCTGCATTCTTTAGAGCTATGCTTGTAGCATTCTGCCTGTTAGCTTAGCACAACAACAACGAAAAGGCGCTCTCTCACCCAGGAAACACACAGTCGCAGAGAGAGAGAGAGAGCGTCGCCCTGTAACCATGGCAACCGTAACGCTGCCGCCTGGAACAACAGAGCGTAGCTGTCAAACAAAACCCAAACAGTCCTGACCCGCGACAAAATGAAACAGGAAAGTACCGCAGTGTAATCCATTTATTTCAACAAAGTAACTGTATTCTGAATACCACCTTTTTAAACGGTAACTGTAACGGAATACAGTTACTCATATTTTGTATTTTAAATACGTAACGGCGGTACATGTATTCCGTTACTCCCCAACACTGATCACATCCAACTGCTTTAGGACTGTGAGAGGCAACAGGGTGCCTACCACATAACAGAGTCTGATTTTACCAGTAGATAAAGGGCTTCATTTGTTCCCAGATCTCAGCAACTATTGTGAACAATGTTCATCATAGGGCATAACAAAGAAACACAAAGTGACCAAAAATGAGATCATTTAATTAAGCAGCAGTGGTCCTTATATCTGTTATCTATGGTGGCTGGTTGTTTAAATTCATGCTCCACTGGGACACGATTATAATCTAATCCTGCATCGTTGTTCTCTTTTCTACAGTGGTTGTGGTTCTATTCACAGCATTAAGACACCAAAGGAAGCAGGAACCTCTTATTATCTCCAAAGAAGATGTCAGGGACAACGTGGTTAGCTACAATGATGAGGGTGGTGGCGAGGAGGACACCCAGGCTTTTGATATTGGCGCCCTGCGACACCCAGCTGCTGCAGCTGCCTCTGATGAGGGTGCTAAACAGAGGCGTGACATCATCCCTACTGATACTCTGCTGTATCCAACAACTCGCCACCCTGCCCCAGCTCCCTCCAGCCTGCTTATGCCTCCAATACGCATGGCTGCACGTGATAATGGGGATGTATGCGAGTTCATCAACCAGAGAGTGATGGAGAATGACTATAGCCCCACAGCGCCACCGTACGACTCACTGGCCACGTATGCCTATGAAGGAGTGGGGTCAGTGGCCGAGTCGCTCAGTTCGCTGGGCTCGGCTTCATCCGAGGCTGAACAGGACTACAACTACCTGAGTGACTGGGGGCCCCGTTTCAGGAAACTAGCTGACCTGTACGAGGCTGAGGACAGTGACTTCTAACAGCTACATCATCTGTGTCAAAGATGAGTTCAGGTGACATTTAGACCATTGCAGATCTGAGGATAGCAACATTCAAGCTACTAAACTGAGAGAGCTGCCTCTTAAAATTGCTTTAAGAAAATATGAGCACTTGAGCACACATAGACTTCATATAGAACCCAACAGATGTGCTGGTAGGTGCGAATGCCTATAAATAAAATTTGAGATCACCAGCTAAGCTTTGATCTGTCCTCACTGCACACCCGTCCAGAAACAGTTTACCAAGTCATTTTCAAAGGTGATAAAAGTCTTAAATCTCTATTTTTGGAATCTTATGTAGAAATGTTAATCAACTATCACAACGGTGAAGCCCAAATATCTTCAGCTCTAATCATAGGAAACTTTCAAAGACTCGTGGCAGGCCTAAATGAGGTTTGAGTTCTTTTGCTTTCATTCTTTCTTTCAGCTAAGTGCCCTTCTGCTGCCCTGCAAACAGAACAGTGGACGCCTGTTGGAGGGGTCGACTTACTCTTACATGATTGTTTGTCTTTTTTGCTTTCTTGTTCTGGTGGCAGAACTGTGGTTGAACTCATTATACTGGAACTATAATCAGTTGCGTCTTTAATTTCTCCAGAGTCTTTTCCTATTACAAAATACAAGTTTATATAACAAAAACAGTTGTCGAGTAATGTTTTCTTTGACAGTATGCTTTATAGTTTCCATCATGTACATGGAGAGTCCATGCCTTCACAGCAGGGGTGTCACTCTTCATGCCGCGATGGAGAGAATGATTGAAATCAAACAAAGCTGAATTCACCATATTTTACATGTAATGTTAAACATCAAATCTCCAGGAAAATAATCATAAAGTATGGCTACAGACAGGTGCGTTCAGCAGTCCTGTACATCTCTCTCAGGAGCTGGTGAAGACTCGGACACTCTTAACATCAAGACACAGTTGAACATAAACCCTGCGTCACCAACTGTATGCTAACACATCCACCATACCAAGAACACTGTAAATAAGATGCCTTGTCCAGTGTGTAGGATACAGGGGAATCTGTTGTCAGAGATGTGAGTGCAGAATGCAAAAATGTGTTTGCATCAGTATAATGTAAAAATATTGATACAAATAGAGAACATAGACAAAGACCTCTTAAATACTCTAGAATTCTGCTTGTGTGATGATCTAGAATGAATGCTGCTGTACAGCACCATAGTGCCGGGGTTACTAATACATGCTCATACGAGTAACCCTATGGTTACGAGTAACTATGGTGCTGTAACCCAGAACTCTTCAGCGTTTTTTTTCCTGGAGACTTCCATCACGTTTCGATCAACGACTGTAGAAGGTTTCGATATTCACTGGTGATCACAGCGACAGCAGCCGCTCCTCTGCAGCCTGTATTTGGATTTTAGCCACAAAGCAAACAATGGTAGAAAATCTATAATAGCAGCCTCCTGCAAGCTTCACCTTTAACCACCTCAACCAGATGGAAGTGTCCGACTAACATCTAGTTACCATTTGAAAGCATGTACCAGAAGTAGAGATGGACCGATCCGATATTACGTATCGGTATCGGTCCGATACTGACCTAAATTACTGGATCGGATATCGGAGAAAAATAAAAAATGTAATCCGATCCATTAAATATCACGAAAGCACCTCACAAAACTTGCAACACGCCATAACTCGCCTCAGAACGACGTTAGCACGTCGGAGCAGTATGCATCACGTGATAGAGCGGCTGTGGCATGCGGGACCTGTCGGTGGTCTGGATAGCATGTGGAGCTTCGCTAGCAACCCGGCATTTCATCTCCGACAAAGTTATCCCCGAGAGAAGTAAAGCAAGTGTGTAAGTCCATCTCTGAATGTTTGTAAAGCATTCCCACGTTAAGCTTAACAAGCGACTGCCTCTCGCTCTCCGGCTGCTACTTCAATCATGAAACTGCTTAATGATCAGCTTATCGGCTTTTCTGTCTCGAGTCCGTCTCTCTGGTTTGTTTTTGGTCCACTTTGCACCAGAAAGAGGAAACCAGCGGCTGAACAACAGCAGCACGTTTAAGCTTGATCAGCTGTTGTTAGAATTTATTTAATATTACTTTCTACACCAGGATCTTTTTCTACGTAGCTGACGCTGGTAACTGTGCAGGGGCGGATCTAGCAAAGTTTAGCCAGGGGGGCCGATAGGGCATTAACTGGGAAAAGGGGCACAAAGACATACTTTTCTTTCTTATTCTCATTTAAAATGTCGAGCTTTTAATAAATAATTATCTGACACCCAAAGTTTTAATTTGATGTAAAATGAATAGAAGTCAATTACTGTATATAGTGACTATTAAGTCTAATATATATACCCTAGTAAGCTATAGTACTTTTTACTTTGGGAAGGTACCATCTGTGCAGTCTGCAATTTTGCTGAAGAAAGATGTTGAATCTATTTAATATTTCTTGAAAAATAATTGATTTCTGTGCATTTTTTTTCACACTGCATCAAATTAAGGTTGATTACGTCGATTAAGCATCATGAGGTGGAGCGTGGGGGGGTGGTTCCCTATTTTTTATTTATTTATTTTTGTTGTTGCTGGGAGTTGGAACCCTATTAGTTAGGTTGCTTAATATTTACGCTAAGTACTCTTTAAAATACCAGAATAGGGAGGATGGTGTAGGTTTAAGTTTATTAGATTGATCAGTATTGCTGAACTATGAAATATTTTTTTTGTATACAGGTATAACAGAATAGCTTTAAATAAATGGTAAATGGCCTGTATTTATATAGCGCTTTACTAGTCCCTAAGGACCCCAAAGCGCTTTACATATCCAGTCATCCACCCATTCACACACACATTCACACACTGGTGATGGCAGCTACATTGTAGCCACAGCCACCCTGGGGCGCACTGACAGAGGCGAGGCTGCCGGACACTGGCGCCACCGGGCCCTCTGACCACCACCAGTAGGCAACGGGTGAAGTGTCTTGCCCAAGGACACAACGACCGAGACTGTCCAAGCCGGGGCTCGAACCGGCAACCTTCCGATTACAAGGCAAACTCCAAACTCTTGAGCCACGATCGCCGATCGCCACGATAGCTTTAGTGTAGTTGTTGTTTTAAACTTGAGTATGAACTTATACAAAAATGCAGCAAGATATTTTAAAAAACAGTTTTGTTGATTAAAAAACACTATATCGGATTCATATCGGTATCGGCAGATATCCAAATTTATGATATCGGTATCGGACATAAAAAAGTGGTATCGTGCCATCTCTAACCAGAAGGAAGCGTGTTGATGTAAATTCTTAACGAACCCATTAGCATGCATTAGCAGAATGCTATTGATTTTGAACAAAAATCACTTATAAGAGTAATGAAAGTACGTGAGTCATTCTGATGTGAACAGAGAATTTAAAATGGGGGCTAATATTTAGAATCAGAGGTAAATAGCAAATTACGTTCCAATTAGTTTCATTGAGAACCATGTTGGGAGCTCCTGCTTCTGCACCCTGACTGAGCTGAAGCCAGTTTCTGTAAAGTGGAACAATCAGGAACTCAAGACTCCAACTTTTCTTTACATGGGCTAAAACAGCAGGGAAACAGCCTTACAGTAACATCAAGAAATTCAACGTAAGTATTTAGCTTGTCACCAAAGTGTCAATGAGACAGCACAAATGAAGGAATTTCACTTTACAGGGTTTGTTAGACTTGTATTCAAATTAATGGTAACAAACTGTTCCAGGTGAATTTGGTTCAAAGGTGAAAAGCAGCCCTGCTTCAGTCAACAAAGCCCTCGTGGGTTTTTTGGTGACTGGTTACCTTGTTTTCAGTTTCATATCTGTTGTCGTCTCCTCTGTAGTTCATAGTTTGATTATGATCAAAATGTTTTTGCCCAAAGGTCTTGTGGCACAGATTTCACCCACTGGTTTTTGTGGATGAGAAAAAGGAAACCAGTTTGCCTCCTTCACTGGTTTATCTGCTTGCTTCTTCAGCTTTTGTTTTTAAATGCTGTAATTAATAGGGGTGCAACGATACACAAAATTCACGGTTCGGTTCGATACAAAAAAATGTTCATGCCTTTTTAATTTGTCATTTATTACAATTATAAATATATATTTTAACTCAAACGTACAGTTTTTAAATTTAATGTTGCTGAAACAACAAAATAATTAAAAAAAAAAATCTATCTGATTGAGGAATCCCTCATCTTTGGAAAAGAGAGTTTATTACAGAGAAATGGCTCTTTCAAAATAAAAGCTCTACTAGACGCTTCTTCTGGGCTATATTCTCAGCAGCATATTAAACATATCAGGTCCCCATAAGGAGAATCCTGTGCTAACGGCTGTCTAAATGACTCGGCTAAAGTTTGTAGCATGCGTGCTTGTTGTTTTTGTCTTTGCACTAGGATGCTGTCGGAGTAAATGTGCAGTCATATTCGTTGTGTTCCCACTAGTGCTGGCAGCGTTAATCTGAAATGACGTTAACGCCACAATACGGCAAATCTCCGTTAACGAGCTACCGCGGATTGCCCCGTGCGTGGGGCTGGACGGCTAACAAGCTAACAAGCTAACAAGCTAACTGCGCTAACACACTAGTTCCCACCCATGTAATTGAGCATTGCGTGGCACATCCAACATACTGTTTTACTTTAGTCCATGACGCGCTTACCTTCAGGGTCATACGTCACATGAAAACCAAAATAGTTCCAAACGCCAGATCTGAATGAGGGTGGGGGAGGTTCAATTTGCCATGTTGCAACGAGCTTAGCTTCTGTCTTGCTAGCTTGTGCTGCGCTCAGTGGATCTGCGCTCGACAGTGCAGCCTAGGCGGAGTAGTCGAACGCAGATCCACTGAGCTCTCAACACAGACAGCATCGTCAGAAGGACAGTTGATAAAATAAATTACAAATGTTGTATTGTTCGATACATATGCGTACCGAACCGAAAGCACTGCATCGAACGGTTCAATATCGATACGAATATCGTTGCACCCCTAGTAATTAAGTAAAACTGGGGCAGTGAATTTGTCATTAGCACTAATTAATGAAGCTGAAGGTGAAATCACAACTGCCAACCTCAGTGATACATGTCATGATTTTATATCAGGGGTTTTGTATTGTGTGTCTCACTAAAAGTATCAGTTTGTTCCAGCTGTGTTTCGTGACCCTGCTCTGAAGGCTTAAAACGAAAATGTCCACTTGTTTTTCCTTTGGCTCCGTATATTTACAGGACACGATGATGATATTCTGAGAAGGGAAAAACCTCAAACGCCACCCAGCTTCACTGTCTGAAACTCACTGTGGGCAGTCTACTCTCTGTATACGATGATGTTTTACTGCTTTTTTAATTTGATGAAAATAAACTTTTGTATTGAAGCTTTGGTCTCTGTCTTACACTCCAGTAATTTCGATGCATGATTACTACAGTCGTTTTACTAAACACTGCTCTAATGCAACAGGAAAGTCCTGCTGCAGACATTTCTTCCAAAACATTTCTTCTGGAAAGCAGGACAGCCGCCGTAAGCGGAGAGTCACACCTCAGTGTTTGGACAATTATGACATTTTTGTATTCAGATTTTGAATAAAAGTGGCTGTAACTCCTGAACAGTTTATGCAATACTTTTGTTAGACTTCCTAAATTTAAGCTGAAAGTCTGTACTTTATATATTCTTTAAAATCCACTGAGGTTATCAACTTATGGACAGACTCTGCAATGTTTATAAAAAGTGATTCTAATGAGCATGGATATCAGGAAAGTGATCAGACTCGGATGTAGTGATGGGAGATTTGCTACAGTTTAATGGTGCACAGAGCGCTGTTTCAGGAAGGATGTTCAACAGAGTGGCTTTATTTTAAGCTCTGAGCTGATGAACTCTGAGGACAGCTGGGCTCTGTACGATGAGGCAAGTTCAACCCACCCAGGTTATCTGTTAGCTGCTTCCACAGGAAAAGGAGGCATGGAAACTTTAGGATGTTTCTGGAACTTTTAATTAACTTTTTCTTGTCGCTTCTACAGGCGGTTAAAATGTTCTTGCAACCTGAAGTGTAAACCGCGGTAAAACCCAAACGTCCCACGAATGCACAACACAAGCACTTTACCCTCCTGACAGGGAAACAGAATGGCACGTACCACCTAAATAAATCTGCCATTTCTAAAAGCATATTGAAGAGAGCTTGTGCTACGTCTTTGACCTTTTCACTTTCGCAGAAACAAGAGCAAGCTGGGCTCTTGTGGCCAGATTTGGAGAAAGTGGAGTAGTGTGCTCTGCCAGCCCCTAATGGTTGTACCAGCACTGACCTCAGAGGCTGCTGACAACATTACCCAGTCCCCAAGGCCACGCACACCGTCCTCATGAAAAACATACACCGTCTGTGAAGCCGCCTCTCCATCAGTGCAGGACAGATGGGTGCCTGCAAACCTACCTGTCATCCCACAACAAAAGACACTGGACCTGGCAGCCACTGTGAGCCACTGTTAAAGTTTTTGACATTCACAAAGTCTCTGGCATGAAGGTCACATCCAGTGTTGGTCAAGTTACTTGAAAAAAGTAATCAGTAACTAATTACTTCCCCCAAAAAGTAATCCCGTTACGTTGCTGATTACTTATTTTCAAAAGTAATTAATTACTTAGTTACTTTTGAAAAACACGATTTACAACCTGAATAGGTGATAAAGCGATAGATCTTTCAGCCCAGTTCTACTTTTTCTACATAATCCATCATACAAAATGTAATCAAATGGAAAAGTCTCTTTTTAAAACTTGTTTTATTATTTTTAATCTTTTAACTTTATGCATCAAGCAAACAAATTATATGCAACATTCTCTGACTGGAAGAAATTAGTTTAACATTTAAACCTATTTTCTGCACATTCCAGCACATAAAATAAAATATTTTTTGTGTTTACACTCACTCTTTCAAATAGATGCAAGTAAAACACAGCAGAAAATAAATAAAGTCACAGACTAGCGGTCCTGTTGCTCTATTTTCACCTGTATAGCAGGCGGTGTCACGGTTTGTGGAGATAGACCGTGCGGAGATGTGTTCGCACCTGGGTCCACCACACACAAGTGAGGATACGGGAGTGAACTTAAACAAAAGGGAGCCTTTTATTGTGGCTGATGATCACGAAAGAAACAAACAAGAATGAGGGCAGCACAAGAGCAGTAACTAAACAAACCTAAACTGGGAACAAACTATGCTATGGCTGGGGATACAAAAGACTGGGCATGGAAACACGGAGGGTGGGCACCCAGACGACGCGACACAGACTGTATGAAACACAGAGACTAAATACACATGAGGGATGATCAGGGGAAGTGGCCACACATGGGAGCACAGCTGACACACATGAACCTAACGACAGGAGAGGTGAAACTGAATACACTGACATTGAATACAGACTTTCAAAGTAAAACAGGAAACATGGAGATTAGACATGACATGAACTAAACATAACCACGCAGACATGACGCATGAACCGGGGAGACTTAGTACAGGGGGAGATGACATAAACAACTAAGGAACAAGGACTAAACAGCAATCTCAAAATAAACTAGATGAGCTAAACTAGGGCACAAATGAATACAGAAGATACATAAAACTCAAACACTGGGTCGCTCGACCCAGGACCATGACAGGCGGAGGTTTACCCTGGTGCAGGTGTGCCGCGGTCGGTGGAAGAATCCGCGAGTTTCTCTGTGAGTTTCCCATTACGTCGTAGCTACTCGGTGCTTGTTGGAAGTTTAGGGGTTTTTTCGCTGTAAAAAGAAGTTTTCTTCCCACGCACAGCGGACACTAATGTTTTTGTCACTTTTTATGGAATCAAACTCAAAGTAAGGTCAGTACTTCCACGCTTTAAACGCTGCATGCTCATACTCTCTCCCACAATCGATATATGATCCATTGTTGATCTGCACACAGCTGTTGTCACGAACGTCGCACTCGCTTACGTCACTGTCGTGAGACATTCTCGCAAAAAATCACAGTTTTAGTAACGCAGTAATGCAGCGTTCCTACGGGAAAGTAACGGTAATCTAATTACCGTTTTTGCAATAGTAATCCCTTACTTTACTCATTACCTGAAAAAAGTAATCAGATTACAGTAACGCGTTACAAGTAACGTGTTACTGCCCATCTCTGGTCACATCTCACTTTGTGACTGGGCTCCCACATCTGGGTAAAGGAGGTCCCCATCAGCAGCTCAGCTGGGGTCAGACCTGTGGCTGTAGGAAAACAGTAAAGTTTCTGTTCTAGTAAAAATGTTCCTCCACCTTTTTTCAGTGTCTCCACTGCACCATTCTGCCATTGGAAGCAGGCAGGATGTGCTACATCAGTCGGACATCAGTCGTGCCTGGACTGTGATGTTTGGCACGATATGATCTTCCAGACATTTTGAATGTCAGTCCACAAACAGGAGGAACATGTGTGTCATGTGTAGGAGGTGAGGACCCAGAGCAGACAGTCAGGCAGGTTTGCCTTAAACAGAGAATGAGCCGATTTAATGAAGCTGATGACCAGTACACAAACAACACAGAATAAAAAAGGAAAACTGAAAACTTGATACTGCGAGACATGAGGCCAGTTAAAAAATTCCTGATCCATTTATACATTTTTCCTTTAATACCAATCTGATGCAGCTTGATCAGGAGTCCTTCTTTCCACATCATCACTCTGAGTTACTCTTACTATCAGGATTGTTTGTTAATATGGGTCCTGGGCCCTCGATTTTATTCTATTTTATTGTTTTTCTTAGGTTTTGCTGCTCGTAACTTTGTGCTGTCCACTTTCTGCCATGGCCAAACTCTTTTCCATGTGTGGGACTCATAAAGGTTCATCTTATCTTGTGCTGTGAATCAAGTCAGTTCAATTCAATTCAAATGTTATTTTTAAAATGCCAAACCACAACGAGTTGCCTCCAGGTGCTTTATTTTGTACGATAAAGCTCCGAGAATAATGCAGAGAAAACCCCAACAATCAGACCAAGCACGTGATGACAATAAACTCTGTTTAACAGGAAAAACCTCCACCAGGATCATCTGCTGCGGCCAGTTTGTGGGTGACGGGAGGAACACAAGATAAAAGACTCACTGTGGAAGAGAGACAGAGGTTAATAAGAAATGGTTTAATGCACAGTGTTGTATAAACACAGAGTGAGTAAAAACAGTGAGGCTTTGATGCTGTGCCATTTCATGACGTTGGAACAGCTGGATCTCCAGTTTTTACCATGGATGTGTTATTGTAAACTCATGACAGCACCATAAAACAAACAGCATCTCTTACTGGTCTTGCCATTTTGTCATTGTGAAGACCGAAAAAGTAAACACTGGTGTTTTTAATTTTACTGAGGAAAATCCTCAGCATAGTCTTTGCACCAGGTGATACAAGTGCACTTGCAGTATTCTCACTAGAACTCAAAATAGAGTTCCGTAACATCATGTTATCATTAGAGATGGCCCGATACCACTTTATGTCTGATACTGATACCGATAAATTTGGATATCTGCCGATACCGATATGAATCTGATATAGTGTATTCTTTGATCAATAAAATAGTTTTTTTTTAAATATCTTGCTGTTTTTGTATAAGTTCATACTCAAGTTAAAAAAACAAAAAAAACTAAAGCTATTCTGTTAAACCTGTATGCAAAAAATACACTGCACCTAAAATATTTCATAGTTCAACAACACTGATCAATCTAATAAACTTAAACCTGCTCCATCCTCCCTATTCTGGTATTTTGAAGAGTACTTAGCAGAAATATTAAGCAACCTAACTAATAGGGTTGCAAACTCCCAGCAAAAAGAAAAAAAGGGAACCACGCCCCACCCTCCACCTCATGATGCTTAATCGACGTAATCAACTTTAATTTAATGTATGTGCAAAAAAATTGGACAGAAATCAATTATTTTTCTACAATAATTAAATAGATTCAATATCTTCGTTCAACAGGATTGCAGACTGCACAGATGATACCCAAAGGAAAAAGTACTATAGCTTACTAAGTTAAAAATTTGACTTAATAGTTCTGATATATAATAATGGATTTCTATACATTTTACATCAAATTAAAACTTTGGTTGTAAGATTCAGATAATTATTTATTAAAAGCTCGACATTTTAAATGAGAATAAGAAAGAAAAGTATGTCTTTGTGCCCCCTTTCCCTGTTCATGCCCTATCGGCCCCCCTGGCTAAACTTTGCTAGATCCGCCCCTGCACAGTTACCAGTCGTCAGCTGTAGAAAAAGATCCTGGTGTAGAAAGTAATATTAAATAAATTCTAACAGCAGCTTATCAAGCTTAAACCTGCTGCTGTTATTTATCTGCTGGGATAGTGAAAACTTCTGTTTACGTTTGTTAGTCACTTGGCTATGATAGTAAAGAGTAGACACTGATGTAGCTGACTGGATCTTCTGGACTGTGTTCAGCACAATATTAATTAGTCATTGTCAATTGTTGATTTGTCCTGTTCTCATTGTATGACAAATTATGATGGCAGTTTGTTAGCTGATTGCATACTATGCATACTCTCTCTCTCTTCATATATATGTGTACCGGGGTGGCGGGGGCGCCAGAGGGAGTGTTTCCCCGAGGGGCACCAAACAGGCTACGACCTCCACTGGCAAAGGGCCTTTGTGACATTCATTAGTGCCTTCACTGACACACAAAACAAAACAACAACTACACGACAGGCTAACTGTACACTCCATGCCAAACGTCACAAATCTCCCACATCTAAAAACTCTCTGTCTCGCTGTCTTTACCGTCACTCCCAAAACTTTCCCCTCTTCCTAAACAACCAAATCCCACGTGTTGACTTTTTTAAAAATTGGTTGACATGGTCCACTTTTCCACCGATAGAAGACAGGTGGCATTTTTTCTTTCTTTACTGTTGTCGAGCTGTCCTTAGAAAACGCTTAAAAAAAAAATCAAAAGTATTTTTATATATACATATACATATATATATATATATATGTATATGTATATATATATATATATATATATATATATATATATATACATATACATATATATATATATATATATATATATATATGTATATGTATATATATATATATATATATATATATATACATATCCCTCTCCCGTTTCTACTTCAATCATGAAACTGATCAATGATCAGCTGATCGGCTCTCTTGTTTATTTATCGCCCACTTTGCGCCAGAAACAGGAAACCAGCGGATGTCGCGCTAAACAACAGCAGCACGTTTAAGCTTGATCAGCTGTTGTTAGAATGTATTTAATATTAATTTCTAGTATCAGCTGATGTTTGCTGGAGCCACAGCTGTAAAGCTGCTGGTCATGATATGGTTTGGTTATCTGGTGAGAGGGAAACATGAAGATGAAACCAGGAGATGTCCTTACTGGATCATCAGAGCTGTGATGGAGAAACAGGTTTACCTTTTAGGTGACATGAATGAGTTGAAGGGAAGTTATGAACTGTTTCTGAGAGACAAATAACCCCAGGATCCTTTTTTAGGTAGCTGACAGCTGGTAACTGTGCAGGGGCGGATCTAGCAAAGTGTTGCCAGGGGGGCATGTAGGGCATTAACAGGGAGAGGGGGGCACAAGGACATACTTTTCTTTCTTATTATCATTTAAAATGTCTAGCTTTTAAAAAATAATTATCTGAGTCTTACAACAAACTAGGGCTGCCACAAACGATTATTTTGATAGTCGACTAGTCACCGATTATTTTTGCGATTAGTCGACTAATCAGATCATCATCCATTGGACGTACAGCGTACAGCTTATTGCACCAGCAGCATCTGGTCTTACATAACTATCATTAGCTTACAGCTTGAAGTGTTTGTGCTAACTAAAAATAAAGACAAGATGGTAGTTTATTAATTTTTAATGAAATTTGCAGATTGTTTCGGTGAAGTTTAATAAACTCCTTGCTATCTAAAATATAACAGGACACCGGAGTAAATTCTCCAGCGTCTCACACTTCTGACAATCAGCTGTCTGCTTGACAGTTTTAGCTGTGCAAAAAACTATAACTTTAATCTCAGCCAAACCGATTTACTCAGGAACAAATAAAATACTAAAGAAAGCCAAACAATAACATTTTTAAGTTATCTAAGTGACTTATATATATGTTTAACCTGACTAGCGAAAGACGGCGGTGGGTTTGAAAACGATTTGCCGGGAGTCCGGTGTTCTCACGGCTCTAGTTAGCCTTGCCCCGGCTAGCTATCGAGCTAGTGGGTAACAGACGTCTCCGAAAACGTCGGAGCGCTTTTGAAAATATGTGGTGTCTTGATAAACTGAGCAGATATTTGAGGTTTACACAGCTACATTCTCGCCTGAAAATATGTTAAACGTTTATTTTGTGACCCAGAAAGAATAATAAGAGTAACATTAAAACTAACTAGCTGCCGCCATTGTTGGAAACTGAGCTGGGCTGCGCTATGAATTCTGGGACACAGCTTCTTCTTCTTCGGGGTTTAACGGCAGCTGGCATCCTTGTACATGCAGTGCTGCCATCTTCTGTTTCAGTCCGTTATTACACTCTTAAATCCTACTACCGGTACTCATTCCTGCGTCCTTTGTGATCTTACAAAGCTTCAAACGATGCGTCGACTATTAAATTAGTCGTCGACGATTTTAATAGTCGACATAATCGTGACTAGTCGACTAATCGTGGCAGCCCTACAACAAACGATTGATAGATTGATGCATATATACCATCAGAACAGTGAACATCACTGTCACAACAGTGTTTATTTTCATTCAAAGGCTTTATGATTTTTCCTATAATGGTCAAATCTAGTCAAAATGCCCAGGATGATTTTTCTGTCCCAGTCCAGCCCTGTATGCAGCTCATCTGCAGTCTGGTGTTACCTACATCTTCCTATTCAGAAGGCAGAATTTCCGAGTTCTGAGTACAATCGAAAGCACCACGACTGCAGTTTTTGTGTTGGATGTAAAAAGCAGGCTAGGATAGAATCAGGCGTGGGATTTCTCTCGTGGAAATGTGCACATTATCTTTTCCTTTCTATTGGTAGGTGGCACAGTGCACTGTGGCAAGTAAGCAAGCTAGAAGACTGGCAGTCTGGCTGGGTATCCAGTTATGGAAGCAACACATTAACAAGAGAATTCTGAGTAAAACCAAAGTTACTTTCCCTAGTAACTAGTTACTTTGAAAGTAACGAGTAACTTGAAGTAACTGAGTTACTTTTGAGAGAAGTAACTAGTAATGTAACTAAGTTACTATTTTAAAGTAACTTACCCAACACTGCCTGTAGGACAACTTGAGGTAGCTTTGAACATGACTTTCACTCATCCCACTTCTGTGTCTCACAGTGTGGATGTGTGTGTCCAGACTTTGCTACGTTTGTAAGGAAAAGTCACATTATTTCATTGAAAGTCGTGTACTTTGATTACCATTTTTATGCCTAAGCAATATAAAAAAACAGCAAAATAATATAAACTGATTACAGTGGCTGACTCTTCTGTTTTATGACAAGCTTTGAGACTAGTGAGCTGTATTTGAGCCCACGGTACAACAACGTGGATGATGTGCTCAGTAAACTGTAAGGCAGGCATTTTGTGAACTGATCCTCTTGCGTTTGTGTTTCTGGGAGTTCCTTTTCAATAAAAACAAACTTTTAATCTTTTCTCCTCCGTTCGTCGCTGAATTTCTATATGCCGACTGGAATCGTTGCTCTATTGACTTGTTTCAACACGGACATATAAACAGTGCTGGTACGAGTTCCGCTGGTTCTGAGTCATAACTTGTTACTCGGTGGGAATTTCATACATTTCAAACCACCGTTTTCAGACTATGTGCTGGAAACTAACGCAGTGCTAGCGACCTCCAATGAACCTACATACCGAGGGTTCAGACGTTAGCTCCCCGCGGCCAGAATGAGCTCTGTGCCGCTGAAGAGGACCTACAAGCAGCTGCCTGTTTGTGTTGTGGAGGACCACCACGACGTAAGCCTTCTCCGTGTGAACACAGCAGCGAAACACAACCACATAGTTCTGCTAAAGCTAACGAACGAGACGTTCTTATAACAACAGTGGACCTCCGTTTGTATATGAACGAGATAAATCCTCCCAGTGTTCAGAAGCAGATTAATGTTGATTATTCATATCATATTACAGTCAGACAAATGGTGAGCTGATGAACTCAGTGATAGATTTGTGTTTCTTATCAGACTTTTAATCACTGTCAGGTCCGTCCACGTGACACTCATGACGTCACTGGAGTAAAAACTGAAGTTGTTATAGAGAATTTTTATTATTGTTACAGATGCATTATTGTGTATTTTATAACTTTACACAAGTTTATCTAGTTTACTTTGTCTTAACTGCTAAAACACTGAATCCCATTCTATGAACGAAATAGTGATTTGTCCATTTAGTGAGCCGGTTACTCCTTTGGCAAAACCTTAAATATGTCTTTTGGAGTTGAGCAGTCTCATCTGCTCTTGTAGCAAACGTCCGAGCTCGCTCACTCAGATTCCGGGTGAAGCACTTTGTCATCTGCAGGAAATAGGATTGTTCAACATAACAGGTTACTGCAAACCCATCACACCATCTGCAGACGCAGGTTTCTCACTGGAGCTCGATCAGGAGTCGTAACAGCATGTCTCCACTTTGCTTTTCATCACTACCAGTATGAAGGAATCCACTCAGTGACATAATGTGAGATATGAATGTCTAAACCAAAACAAAGAATAAGGACTGTTTCTTGTAGTTGTTGGTTGTTTGTTGTGTTCTGGTCCTTCACACAGACATAGTCTGTTTTTACGCTGGGTTCTCCTCTCCTTAACAGACTCATGGTGAACATGGACGGTATATCCTTGGTTTTTAACATAGCCATAGCAACAACAGCTTGACACCTCCTCACACTGTTCAGCCAGTGTGGTCTAATCTACTGCCCAGGTTTATGTTTTGTACTCCTTGTTGAAAAACACACTCGCACTGCGCCAAGCATGTGAAGCAGTCGTGTAGTGAGTCAGGTTTGTCCATTGGCTGGCATCAGTCAGCGAGGGCTAGAACAGACCAGGCTCATTATATGAACCTCTGTAATAATCCTGCGTTACTTATTTGGCTACATTTTCATCTCATTGTGCTTGAAGCAGGAGAAGTTCGGCCACAGCAGGACTGACCCGAGGCACATCATTTTGAGGGGTTGCAAAGTTAAACGTGTAAATGGTTCCATGCTTTGCTTTTGTTTCTCATGTTCAGCAGTGTAATCTGATCCTGTAACGTAGAAATGTTCACGAATGATGTCAGTCATGTTGAAATCCTTTCCAAAGAAGATTTTGTGCTTTTAATGATAATATTAAAACTATCGTTCACATTAGCTTCACATTGCTAATCTCACTGTTTCTCAACCAGGTGGTGTGTCACATCTACCGGGCCATAGCTTCGAGGCATCTGCCAATGAAGAACATAAAGATGATTCATTTGGACTCCCACCCTGACCTCCTCATCCCTGTCAACATGTCTGCTGACACAGTGTTTGACAAGGAGAAGCTGTTCGGGTACGTTATGGGTCAAACTGTGGCTTGTGTTGGTCAAAGCTCCTCGTAGGTGAGAGCTGGAAGAAAGTATGAGACGTAAACATTAACTAGACGTGCTTCAGGTGATGACGTGATATTAGTCTCTGCACATGTTTACAACAAGATGTGAAGGAAGGCGACTTCTAAAAGAGGCGCAGTCGTGTTCTCAGCACTTGACTAATGTTGGCTGTGAGTGTGACTAAGTGACAGCTACGATCTACCTACAGTTTGCTCCCACAAGGAGTCCAGAGTCCCTCAGATGGGGACTGAAAATGCTCCAAACATGGAAACAAACCAACCCGACCACAGAAGGCGCGACAATCTGCTCGTTCTTTCAGGTCAGCATTGTGGAAGTGTTCAGGGTGAGGGTCCAGGATTAGACTGATGCAGATATATAAATACATGCAGCCTTTCAGTAAGAAGTACATCTGTGTGAGTTGGGCCATGTTTACATGTATAAAGCACAAAGTCTTGGTTAATATTGTAGCAGTTTGATCCGTATGCTGAGCTCTGACAGCCAATGAAAGGTCCCTGTTAGGTGGTGTGGAGGAGTGTTTGCCTCCTCATCTCCTCTGCTGGTGCCTCATGACAATAGTCACACTTAGCATTGTGAGGTATGTCATTACTGCCCACAGCTCCTGGAAAAGGATGGAAAATACCAGTAAATGCCTGCACATGTAAGTGTGACTGTGGGTATATGTGCAGGCACGGGGGGTTAAATTCAGATGTTTGAACAGAAAACAAGACGCTTCCTCTGGTCACCAGTCTGTCACTGGGACAACCACCAGTGTCTTTGACTGTGGGACAGAACCACCACAGCACGAGTCACAGCCAGCACCTTGTTGCAGTGAGGCAGTAGTGCGAACCACTGCACCGCTTGTTCTCTGTGTTTTTGCAGCAGGAGTGTTGGTGGGAGCTCTTCAAACAACACGTCACACGTGGTGGTGGTGAATGAATACACGTGGTGGTGGTGAATGAATACACGTGGTGGTGGTGAATGAATGAGCCTGATATGCATGTAAAATGATTTAAATAATAAATTAGTCAATCATTCGTAATGAATAATCTTCTTTATTGTTCCGTTAAAACAAAATGAAATCGACTTTTTGCCTGGATATAAACTTGTAAGACTCGCTTCCACAGACAGTTTTGCAGTGAAAAGTTCAGCTTACAAATGCTCACATTACAGATGTGTTGCTCAAATTCATTGTTGGAAATAGAAGCTACAGACGTTTGGAAGCAGGTTAGGAACAGGAGAGACGATCAGTCTGCAGCAGTATGGAGCGCAGTCGTGATGACGTGTAGAGAAGGTCTTCTTTGGATAAACAGTAAACGTATCATATGGTGCCAAGAGAGGAGCCGTTGTACTGTATGAGGTGGTCAGGAGTGAGGGTGGTGTGGGACGTGTATGAGGACAGCCTCCGTGGAGCCGCTGCGAGGTGTCGAGGATGATCTGTGACAGCAGGGTAGCAACAAGAGTGACAGGGAAGCTTCATAACACGCTATGATGCTGTGTGATGGAGGAGGACGTTGGGTGTAGAGCAGGGGTGGGCAACTCCAGGCCTGGAGGGCCGGTGTCCTGCAGGTTTTAGATCGCACCCTGGGTCAACACACCTGAGTCACATGATTAGTTCATTAGCAGGCCTCTGGAGAACTTCAGATATGCTGAGGAGTCATTTAGCCCTTTAAATCAGCTGTGATGGATCACGGACACATCTAAAACCTGCAGGACACCGGCACTCCAGGCCTGGAGTTGCCCACCCCTGGTATAGAGTATGAGCTACAGCGACACCTGCAGGGAGCAGCTGAGAGACGTGAGCCCACTGCAGCCGTGGACTGTGTGGGTGGATGTGGGTGAACTGATATTTATGTCACCCCAATCTTGCATATTTTCCTTTTTTCAGTGA
Organism: Copadichromis virginalis; assembly: GCF_057382275.1. Classification (NCBI taxonomy): domain Eukaryota; kingdom Metazoa; phylum Chordata; class Actinopteri; order Cichliformes; family Cichlidae; genus Copadichromis; species Copadichromis virginalis. The sequence continues at coordinate 37,148,788 of NC_140635.1, read as the reverse complement.
ACTGAGTATAGAAAACTGGATAATGCCGATGGTGTACGCCGGTCACGTGTCCTCTGTGGTGTGGCTGCATCCATACTGGGCCCAGCAGATTAGAGAGGGAGAACACAGCATGACTGTGGGCAGAGACTCATCCACCACCACCATCAGGTAGGACAGGAAGAAGAACGGTACAGCAAGAGACATCTCTGTCCCTCCTTGATCTCCTGTCTTCGTCCTCTCCTGTCTCTGCAGAGTGACCAGTACAGACAACTACTTCCTCAGCGATGGTCTTTATGTGTGCGAGGAGCAGCTGGACAACCCAAAGCATTTCAGCCTGAGCGTGATCCGAGTCGATCCCGTCAGAGCAGGTCACGGCTCGCTGACAGGTACTGCGTGTGATGGCGGCGACACATCTCAAAAAAGTTGCAACAGAGGCAGCAAAAGGCTGGAAAATGAAGTAGTACTAAAACGATGCAGCTGGAGGTGCTGGGTGACACGACCGGGGAGAGCAGAGGTTCACCAGTCTGGGAGAAACTGTTCGGAATAATGTTCGTCTACATAAAATCACAAAGACTGTCTTATAATACTGTCGAAATACTGTGAGGATCTGCAGAAGTGGCTGATCTTTGGGCCTTCAGGCACCTCTGCATTAAACCAGGCCTGATTCAGAAATGTCTCCTCTGGGCTGCCGCTCATTTATAATGGGATGAGGTGGAAAATTGATCAGACGAATCAAACTGTGTCATCCTGACTGGAAAACCCTGCATTCCTTAAACTAAAGATCAAAGAGACCATCTGAGCTCGTGTTTGGATATGTTTACTTTGCTCTTGATGAGATTTGGAGTTTGCATGAGGTAACAGCAGAGGGCGCTGCTATTGTCCAATTGAACCTTTCTTCTACTTTTTGATCTGACATTTAATTTCAGAGCAGAGAACAGAAAAGGACACAGAGGAATGTTCAGTCAAAAGAGCGCGAGCAGAGCGGAGGAAGTCCGGAGAATCCAGCAGCTCACAGCCTCCGTCAGCAAACACTGACTCGCTGCAACCAGCAGAGGGCAGCACAGCCGAGGATGGAGCTGACGGCGATGGCGCAGGAGGAGGCGGTGTCGACGATGAAGGATCAACCAGCTACATCGTGAAGAGAATATCTTCATTTGTAAGTGAGACGGAGCCGTACATTCTGGACGTCGACCTGGATTTCTTCTCCTGTAAGAACCCGTTCAAAGAACTGTACACACAGGTACGCGTCCACTCTGCTGCTTCCTCAGGGACTGAATGAAACGCTGTTTCAGCTTCTGCTCATAAGCTCGTTTTACTGTGAAACATTGTTATTAGTCTGTTGAATTAAATTGGTCTCTTAAACAACAACATCAGTTTAAACAATAGCAAATATGAAACGAGCTCATGGGTTAAGATTGTAAACAACAATAATGATGATAAAAGATTTTACAGGGGGAAAGGTATGTTCTGGCCTCCAGTTTGGATTCCAGTAAGATGAGTGTGCCGGGCGCCTGTGAAGCGTATCTGAGTGGATTGAACTACAGTGGAACCCGACTTACGAAATAAATTCGTTCCAGAGGGTCTTTCGTGAGGCCGAATTTTTGTAAGTCGAGGCACCTTTTCCCATCGCCCTTTGAGTGAGGCGCTGCTGGCTGAAGACGAAGTTCTTGGTGGAGGAAGACCTCGCTCACATTTATCAATAATTTCTCTCTTTGTTTCCATCGAGAGCACTTCACGCTTCTTCTTTTCACTCCAATCACTTGAAGTTTTTTCAGCCCCATTATCAATGAACGATAAGTTAATTGCAAACGTAAAGCACACGAAATAGCGCTGCAACAACAATACGTCTTTCACGTGGAACAGCAAGTGCGACAGCCATGGGGTTATCACATGATTCGGAAGGCATCGTGGGCGTTTTGCTGCACCACGGGCAGCAATATTGAATTCCTTCATAACTTGAATGTTTCGTTAAATGGGGTCTTTGTAAGTCGGGGTTCCACTGCATTAGACGTTTGTCCGGCTTTAGAATCACTGTCATTACTGTCGATTGGCACGCCTTCTGCTGTTTTCCAGAGCACAGACAGAGTTAGCCTCTGAAGAAGTGCTTTTTTGGCCTTTTGGTTCTTAGTGTAAATCTTTAAGGCGTGATAAATGTACGGTATTTATCCCTAAAGCTGGAAAACATAGTGTCTACGGTAACTACGCCTACGGTAACAAACATAAGTCAGCCTGAGTAAAGCAGAATCGTTCAATAAAATAAATAGAAGCTGAAAAAGTTCAGTGAGATGAAGCTGAGGCAGAATCAGGAGTACAGTTAAATAAAAGAATACAATTGCATAGTTAACAGAATAAAGAGTTATAGATGCAGGTGTTCTGATTTTCTGTCTTCGTCTCAGTGGAGGTGAAACATGTTTTAGAGTTGAGCTGCATGTAGGCGGTGCAGACGGAGCAATATATCCATCCATGTGATGGGTCACATGTTGCTAGCACCACCCTCTGTAACTTAACTCAGCGTCTCAGTGTGGTGTGATTGTCCTGACTGAGTACTCCCAGAGTTACTGATGTCCCTGTATCGATATCTGCATACAGAATATCACAGTGCTGTCCGGACTTTGTTTCCCAGCCCTACTGCCTCAGGGTTTCATGGAGCAGCTGATCTAGGGCGCGCTGTGTTCCTGACGCTTCGTCCTGGATCCTCACCCTCGTTCTTTCTGTGGCTCGTACAGCTTCAGGCTGCTGGGTGTCAGGTGGACATCCGTCCATCTCCTCTTGTGGTCAGCTATGGAGGCTGTAGTTTTAAACCCCACAGCAGACCGAGTCCAATAGTAGCAACAATCCCACTGCTGAGGCATTTTTAGAATGATCTCTCTTCTAGCCAAGCAGCTACTGGTAGCAGGAGAAAGCTTTGTGAATACAGGCCAGACGTTAACACTGAACTAATACTGAAAGAAGCTGTTTTAGTTGGAGACGTCCTCATCTTGTGTCTGTTGGTGAAAAAAACAAATGGTCCTGATGTTGATTCTGGGCAGGATGAGGCAGAAGTGTCTGATTTTTATTTTCTTGTTTTTATTTGTGTGGTTGGTGGTTCGCACTGCTGCCCCACAGCAAGAAGGTCCTGAGCTTCTCCTGTTGTCCGTGTTTGTGTGGGTTCTCTCCGGCTTCCTCCCCGAGAGCAGAGACATGCAGTTAGTGGGGTTGGGTTAACTGGTGATTGTAGATCATGAATGGTCGTCGGTGTCGTAGCCCTGTGACAGACTGCACCCCGTTTATGCTCCATCCGAGTTAAGACTTCTTCATGGGGCTGCATGAAAACCATTTCTAAATATATAGATTTAATGAATGCAACCTGGAGCCAGACGAAGCAGCAGAAGAGAGTTCATTAATTAACCAATAAAAATGAACGTGTGGTACAAACCCTGTTAATGTGTTAAGCAGCCTCCTGCAGCACAGTCCACACACACTGGATCCATTCTGTCATGTAATGTGTTACACTGGCGGGGCGGCTGTAGCTCAGGAGGTAGAGCCCACCTACTGATCGCAAGGTCGGTGGTTCGATCCCTGGCTCCTCCAGTCTGCGTATCCTTGGGTAAGACAATAACCCCAAGTTGCTCTCCGATGCATCCATCGAGTGTGCTGATGGGTGAATGTGTGTATAAGAATCAGTCCATTTAAAACATCTGTTCATCTTCATTACACAGTCACCTCAGCTACATGCTGTCTGTTTGTCCAGGAGGAGTACGCCATCCTCCAGGAGCTCTACAGCTTCAGAGGGCCCCGCCTGGATGCTGATGAGGTGAAAAATCCTTTGAGTCACAACATTTCTCCACCAAGCATCCATACAGTCCATAGATATTTGTGAATGACACAGAAGAGAGTGAAACACAGACTTTAAACTTTAATTTAAGGGAATTAATAATAGTGTTAAAGAGGAATGTAAATTAGTACAGAACACACGTGTGAGTGAGGAAGACACCAGAGCTGATTCCAAAAGTGTGTTTGTTAGCTGTTGCTGTGGAGGAGTGGAGTGTGACGCTCCACTCATGTACAAATACACTTAACATCATCAACGACAGCACCGCGATGAATCCTGACCTGCTGCAGCTGATGCACGGCCGTAATGATGTCCCCACCTGTGACATGGACGATGCAACCATGATTAAAAGGTCCCTAAGAGACACTTAGGAGAAGCAGTAGCAATGTCTGCTGTATCCAGCAGGGGGAGCAGTGTGGAGGCGCATTCATTTACAGGCTTGCTGCGTTGTATAGTTCTATAACTTTGTTCAGGGATTCTGATTATGACAGCTATTGGTATATCTGGAACACGTCCTCAGCCATCGATGTGTTTTACACTTTAATAAAATGAATCACATTAAATTTTTGCGTTACTGTTAAAATCCCATTTTTAAAAGAATGCAGTACAAGTACTGGTTATCACAGTTTGCTGCTGCAGGGCAAACAGTCGGTATTTGCAGTGTTGGCCCCACCTCTGCAGTCTGCCCTGTCGATCAGCGTCTGACTCCTGACTGAGGTGATCCGTTCTTTAATCGAGGCTTGGAGTTCGTCACAGTTAGTGGGTCTTCGTTGTCTACCTGCCTCTGGAGGACTGGCCCAAAGTTTTCCGTTGGATTAAGGTCTGGGGAGTTTCCTGGGCCTGGACCAAACATTCAGTGTTTTATTCCCCGAGCCACTTGGTTATCACGTTGGCCTCACGGCCCCGCCATGTTTAAACAGGCTGTGTGTTCTTCGGCAGACTGTTCTTGGAAGAAGTTGCTGTGGGAGGATGTTTTGGTCCCGTTCTTTATTCATGGCTGTGTTTTTTGGCAAAATTGTGAGCGAGCCCACACATGAACGTTCTCAGGATGCTTTACTGTTGGCATGAGACAGGACTGATGGTGGCGCTCACCTCTTCTTCTCCAGACAATCCTTTTTCCAGCTGCCCCGAACAATCAGAAAACTGCGTCATCTGAGAAAAGGACTTTAGCCCAGTCCTCAGCAGCCCACTCGCTGGACCTTTTGCAGACTGTCGGTCTGTCCCTGATGGGCTTTTGGAGAGAAGTGGCTTCTTTGCTGCCCTCCTTGACACCAGGCATCCTCCAAAAGTCTTCGCCTCACTGTGCGTGCAGATGCACCCACAGCTGCCTGCTGCCATTCCTGAGCAAGCTCTGCGCTGGTGGCACTCTCATCCCATCTTTAGGAGACGGTCCTGGCGCCTGCTGGACTTTCTTGGGCTCGTTTTATGCAACACAGTGATGGCTGCACATGTTTATTTGCAGGTAACCATGGTTAACAGGAAGAACAATGATTTTGAGCATCACCCTCATTTTAGTGATAGCAGTCAGCATGACATGAGGATCTCCAGCCTGGTGCTCGTTAGTCTCAGCAGGTCCTTTTATGCAGTGCAGTGGAGATGGCTTTGTTGGTTCATTTTCATGGCAAAGAAAGACTTTGTGTTTCTCTGACCTCTCTTCATCACATTCTGCAGGATATGCAAATTGCATCATAAAGACTGAAGCAGCAAACTGTCTCAAAACTCATTTTTGCGTCATTCTCAAAACTTCTGACCACGACTGTCGTAGAGACTCGTTTTTAGTTTCTTTTTAATCTTCTAATGTCCCGTTTTCCTGAAGGCACCATGAGGTTGCTGTTTGCTCACATTTCCAAACACCCAGCCTGCCCACATGAAACGCAGTGCACATCTATCAAGCTAACGCTGCTGAAAGAACATTACCTCTAAGGTTCGAGGACAGGACCGAAAATGATTTAAAAAGCAGTCGGTGTCCGTAGAACGACTGTGAGATGCCTCCATAAAGCCCAGACAGAAGGTTTGTATACAAAACACAGAGGATTATGGGTCGCTGAAGACTTTTGCACAGTGTGCACAATAAAATCTAAAGAATAATGAAGGATGTGTTTATAATTCAAACAGAGGCCTGAAGAAGTAACGACCCAGCAAACATCTACATGAAAATGAAATTCTACCCGGCTCAGAAATAACTTCCACATCTGGTTTGGCATCTACGAGGAATATTATTATTAAACTGTTTCCTGTCAATAGTTTTGGTGATCTGAGCTGTAAATGTCTGAACGGTCAAACTGACAGTAAAGTTTGATCCATTTATTTCACATTTTCAAAACTTAACTGGAAGTTTTGATGGGCGACGAGGTTTACGGTGAACGCTATCCAAATTCAGTGCAGGTTTGTTTACATGGCACCAAATCACAGCAGCACTCATTGCACTTTATATTACAGGACAGCTCGTACAGTTATACTGAGAAAATCATCTATAGCTGACTCTTGGTGACACTCTGCAAAGCAGATGTGCCCCAAGGCGACTCCAGCAGCTGGCGGCTGCAGCTTTGAGCGGCTGTATCTGTACAAAGACATCCGAATACTTCAGCTAATTGTAGAAATGCAGAGTAGAAGGAGAAACAGAGAACGTACCTGAACACTGACCAGCACAGGCAACGCTGCGTTCCTTAAAGATGTTGTGCTTTTAGGAAAGTCTCTTGTGTTGTTATTGAGCAGAAATCTTAACGCTGTGCTTTCATTAAAGGCAAAACAAATAAACACTGAATGTGTGTTTGTGTGCTTTTAAGGAGGAGCTCGGTGAGTGTGTAGATCATCGTATACGCCAGTTAGAAGACCTGGAAGCAGCATTTGCTGATCTACTGGATGATGATGGAGAAGAGACGGTTACACGCTGGGCCACAAACCCTGGGTAAATCAATCTTCTGTAACAGACACTTGAAAGTTAGAGGCGTAACAAAGGAGGAACGAAAGCTGGGGAACTTTGTGCGTTGGTCAAACACTGAGCTGTTTGAAGGTAAAGCTGAAAAGTTGTGAATGTGTTTTTATAATGTCCCAGCTGGCTGTCCCTGTGCTTTATGCTCATGAGAATAGGAAGTACTTTCTTTATCCCTGATTTTGTTCCAGCGGGTGAAACGTTCATAAAATACTAATCTGATAATCCGACAGACGTCTCTGTGCCAGCAGAGGATGTTGAAGGTTTTCTCTGTCCGTGAGACGGGGCTGGAGCCGTCTGTTAGAGAAGCTGCTGGGGTCGTGTCCATGGTGGAAACAGAGGAACAGAAGTGTCCTCATAACCACAGATCAGCCTTATGGCTTATTTAATCTGTCTCATGAGTTTCATGGCTGCGCCTCACCAGACCACACTTACCTCTGCTGATGGGCCATGATTCTGCTGCAGACACTGAAGGACCTCACGCTCCCTCATAAACAGCCTTTTTTGTATGTAGCATCTTTGCTGTTGAGGAACATGTTCATCCATGCTCTCCAAAAACGGTTTCAAATTTAAATTAATGTGACCATAGAGCAGTTTTCTAGTTTGCTGCAGACCATCTTATAAAACCTTTTTTCCACATATGATGGCATTTGTAGTTCACATGTGGCCTTTTCTTTGCATGATAACCTGTATTTGTATGTGACACAGTGAACTCTGTGCACAGGCAGTAAGTATTAGCACGCAGTGATTTCCATAATAGAATCAGGCCTGTGTTTAGGGTTTTTGCCACTTTGGAGAGTAGAAATCACCATGAAACAGAATCAGTCCATTTCCCGTTAAATACCATCATTTTTACTGTCTACACCAGGGGTCGGCTCTTTAGTCCTTATACTGCGGCTCCGCGTGGTTTGGGAAAATAAATTAGAAGTATTTAGCTGAAGTGTATTTTATTTATGTTTAGTTCTTTTTTAACTTGTAGTTCTAAATTGGAAGATTATTGTGATATTGAAATATAAAAATAAAATTTTATCTTATTATTTTTTCATCGCTCAAAATAAGCGTCACACTGGCGGAAGCCGGTGTACCCGCCGAAACGCCTGCATTTATCGAGACTTTCAACCCCAGGTAGGCCAGTTATGGATCTTCAGATCCACATTATGTCAGCAGCTCCACCGTGAACTATGTTAAAAACAAACACGCTCACGCCTCACAGATGACAGCTTACAGTCCTGCGTGAAGATGAAAGTGACTCGTACAGCCCCGACCTGCAGACGCTGTGCGCAGAGGTTCAGGAGCAGAAGTCCCGTTGTAAACATATCACGGCAGACCCGACGATGTTTGCATGAACACGCTTTACAGCTTCTCTTTATTGACCACCTTTCACACACGGTTGCTGTGCGCACACAGCCGGCTGTAGCTTTGCAGCTCACAGCCCGACACACAACAGCAGAGAGAGCACAGACGTAAAGGCGGCGAGGTGTGACTGCGGGTGCTGCTCAGGTGCGTCCACCTCCCCTGCAGCGGCGCTGCAGACCACGCCCCGCCACACACATTAACCTGGTAAAATACATATTTAGGCAGAATTTTGCAAATATCTATTTTTCATCTTTCAGCAGCATCGAGCTTTTTTTTCCAATTACTTTTTAAAAGTCAGGTCAAGGCTCCAAAAGCCCAAAGGAGATATGAGGGCGGCTCACAATTGTTTTTTTCTGGATCATTTTAGTTCAGCTTTCCTTTTGTTATATTTCTTTAAGAGTTCAAAATGTGTTCATTACATAAATAACATGTAATTTTCTCTGCAGCACTTCATGGATTTCATAAGCAGCACACCATAGTTGTTCACACAAAGCATAAAAGTGTTTTCTTTTGCGTGGAAATCGCATCCAAACGGCTCTTTGGGTGTTAAAGGTTGCAGACCCCTGGTCTACACAGATTAAATCATGGTTGTATTTAAGCTGAACACTGAGTCAGATACAAAGTCTGAGAAATTAGTTAGAAACTGTGAGTGAGCATTAAAGAGATGATAGATGACAGAAAAGTGAAGTTTTGCAGCTGTGATGGACGCGGCCTCTAAGGGGGCGGGGTATGGGGGTGCAGAGAGGCGTGGAAATGATTGCATCGCTATCCCGAACAGATCTGGTCTGGGTGTTTGTTCTACAGCTGTGCCAACATTTCCACGCGCTGTGTGTTGACATTCGCTCTGAAGCTCGTCCTCTCCACAAATTCAGAACGAATCTTCAGAGGAGCGCGGCTCTGTCCTGATTATTGTCGGCACAAGCTTCGATCATCACAGCCCCACCCGTGTCACCCATTCGAATGTACACCAGCCTTTTGAAAGCTTTTGAGCCAGCTCCACCTTAAATTTCTTTGAAGCAACAAACAGTTGATTACAGTTGTTTAACCAGTGAGCGAAAGAATCTGTTTGCCTGGGATGAGCTAGTGTGCCTCTATGAGCAGCCCCCACATCGTCTTACTGTTTCTGTGTTTTTCAGCATGGATTCACTACCTCAACTGGTTTCCAGTCTAAAGGCAAGAAATTCATGCCCTGACTATGAAATGGTAATAATAATTGTATATAATAATAATAAATAATAGCAATAAAGTTATATTTAGTGAACGGGAACATATAAATAAATATGAATAAACTCGCCTCATCACTCCTCCCTCAGGTTCACCAGGCAGGGTTAACCTGCGACACAGTCGAGCTTCCTCATCACATCAGCTCTGATGAAGAGATTGGCAGACTTCTCTCAGCTGTGCAGCTCTTCCTGAAGGTCCTTCCCAAACCCACACTGGTGACATTGTCCAGGTAAATCAGCTCCACAGATGGTTAAATGTCCTTTAACAGTGTAGTGACACAGAAAGAGGGTCTAACTATCTTCATGTGTGTTTTCAGGTCCAGTTTGGATGAATACTGCCCAGTGGAGCAGGTGGATTCAATCCAGAGGAGAGTACTGGCTATGCTGGAGGGCCTGTATGGAGCACTGGACGTACACAAAGACTATGACAACAGCAGCACAGAGACTGGAGAGCAGTTGCCACAAGGATCCTAACAGATACACAAAACCACATCTCTCATTGGGATGATTTTATCAAGATAAACACAGCAGATAAAAACTAACACATCAGCATGTTAGTGTTGGAAGCAGGACAAATAGTTTGGAGATTTCCTCCCACATTGTGTATAAGTAGGGTCTGGATCCTTTGTTTGGGAATTCCCCGGGACAGTGCAGGAGAGCCTTGTTGTGACTGAATTCCTTCTTGCAAGAATAAACTCAAATATAACTCTAACAGCGTGACTTCTTTTATTTAATGCACTGAATTTCCACAACAGTTTGGTGCCAGGAAGTAAGAGTGACCAGCAGATCACACAGGGCGGAGTGAATGGGTGATCGTTACAGAAGCTGATTCTGGCTTTGGAGAGAAACGGGGCTCGCCGTGCTGTCCTGAGCCGTCGCTGTGTGACTGTTGCTTATCTTCGGCATCACTTGTCTGAGGACTGATACAGCTTATCATGACCGTCCAACTGTGCTGAATACAAGTGATTCTTATACCCAGATTGTGTGCATGGACGTGACTCGTTTTCGATCTTGGCAGATTAGTGAAAGATGAGGAATGTGTCACCAACTCAACATTATACATGATTCTGAATAAGAGTAATGTTACCAAACGCTCAGAAAGAAAAAGGTTTTCTTTGCACTTGAAGTAATACAGGTCTGTTACAGTGAAGGTTCATGTGAAAGTGTGCTAAAGTGTGCTAATGGGGCGACCGTGGCTAATAATGGGGCGACCGTGGCTCAGGGGGTTGGGAAGCGTATCTGTAACCGGAAGGTCGCCGGTTCGATCCCCGGGCTCTCTGTCCTGGTCGTTGTGTCCTTGGGCAAGACACTTTACCCTACTTGCCTACTGGTGTTGGCCAGAGGGGCCGATGGCGCGATATGGCAGCCTGGCTTCTGTCAGTCTGCCCCAGGGCAGCTGTGGCTACACCTGTAGCTGCCTCCACCAGTGTGTGAATGTGAGAGAGAATGAATAGTGGCATTGTAAAGCGCTTTGGGTGCTTTGAAAAGTGCTATATAAATCCACTCCATTATTATTATTATTATTAAAGACAAACTGAAGTAGAAAGAAACATGTTTCCTACATTAGGGATAACAAGGAAAACCCAGTGAAGTGATTTTAAAGTTTCAACTTGGTGTTGAATCATGTAAGTCAGATGGAGAGATGGATAAGGTGAGGGTGGACAGTGGACGATAAGACAACTTGTGAGACTCGGGGTTCTTCCCTTTTGTCTTCTTCGAGATGAGCAGTCCAGAAGATTTGATCCAAGACGTTCACAGTTAAAAACTGCAGCCCAACCTGTGGCTGTGCAAACTGGTTTGGTAATTTTGGGCTTTTCATCTGCTCATGTTAGAGGCTTCATTCAGAAGGATTTCCATCATACTTCCACTGAATGTGGCGCAGAGATAAGTGCATCTTCATATTTGGTCGTGCCGTCCTTTCTCCAACATCACCAAAGATGGAAACAAAGTCAGCATCAGGTCAGAGGGATTTAAGTAATGTTTGCAGATTATTTGATTCGCTCTTACTATGGACCTGCCTAAATGTTTTAATAAAACTTCCTGAAATTAAAGTCAAATTATGGACATTCAATGTGAATGCATGTGTTTCGTGGACTTGGAGAAGGTATTTGACGGTGTCCCTCAAAGTGTTCTGTGGAAGGTGTTTCAGGAGTACGGGGTCAGTTACGAGCCACAGCTGTTGCAAGAGCTTGGCCCACCTAGCAGGCAATAAGTTGGACTCTGCCAGGGCTGCCTTTCATCACTGATTCTATTCATGATTGTTATGAACAGAATCTCCAGACACAGTTAGGTGGCAGAAGGCTTCCACTGAGGCGGTCCCAGGATCTCTCAATGATGTGGTTCTGTTGGCTTCATCAGGTGGTAACCTCCAGCTCGATACGGAGGGGTTCACAGCCGAGTGTGAAGCAGCAGGAATGAGAATCAGCACCGCCATGGTCCTCACCCAGAAAGGGGGAGGAGTGCCCAGTCTGGGTCAGGGACGAGTTCCTGCCCATAGTATCTCAGTTTCATGGGTGAAGGGAGATCGACAGACGGGTCGGTGCTGCGGCTGCAGTGATGTGGAAGCTGCACCACTCCGTCGTGGTGAAGAGGGAGCTGAAGCGCTCCATTTACCGGCTGATCTACATCCCTGCCCTGCAGAAACGTTTTGCCTGCCACAGCCTTGTGTGCACTCAGAAGCTCAAGTTATTGCAGCACATCCAACATCTGCAACAGGTTTTTTCATGTTAATGTGATGTTAATTTATATACAACAATAATATTAAAGACATTATTATTTAAAATGCTACAAATAATTCATTTTTAGGTGTCCTAATAAAGTATTGGAACCCCATTCTTTCAAAAAATATAAACTTTTTTGATGGGGAAGTGTTTCTGTATATATTTTTGCCAGACTTTTGGCTGCTGGGAAATGAATGAGATGAGCTGATGTGAGTAGTCAGCCTTGTGTCCATACACCTGCCATGTTTACTCTAACTAAAAACAAAACCACAAATCGTGTATTTGCTCCAAGGAAAGAAAAGAAACGGCAGTTTTGTGTGCCAGACTGTAAATATGGTGTTAATGGTTCTATATTAGACAGTGACAGTGAATAAGATCACAGGGGGTTAGCTCAGTGTTGGAGCCAACAGAGAACATCTCCACAGTTTTTGGCATTTTTACTTTCAAGCTTATTTTTTCAGCCCCAGCTGGTCAGCTGGGATTCATTTGCTCCCTCCTCCCTCGCTCTAAGGCAGAAGAAAACAAAGTCACCCAAATCCCCGACAACCATGTACAGCATAACACGGCTAGCAGGTGGTCCGTAGGTGACGTGCATTCAGGTTTCCCTTAATGTTGTCAGCTATCTGTACCTCTTTTAAAGCCTTTCAAGAATCCTGTCACTCCCAAGGTCTCAAAGACTTTAGAGTCAGACCTGTTACAGATCGTCAACTTTTCTTTATTATCAGGTGTGTTTCCAGAACCACTAAAAACTGCTGTAATAAAACCTATACTGAAAAAGGACAATCTTGACAAGACACAAATGAACAACTACAGGCCGATCTCAAATCTCCCGTTTTTAAGTAAGATCATTGAAAAAGCAGTTTCTCAACAGCTCAGTTACTTCTTAAAACAGAATAATTGCTACGATGCCTTCCAGTCAGGTTTTAGACAGAACCACAGCACTGAAACCGCTCTGACCAAAGTGTTTAATGACATATGTCTGAATACAGACAGTGGAAAAATGTCAGTCCTAGTTTTACTGGATCTCAGTGCAGCATTTGATACAGTTGACCACAACATATTACTCAAACGACTGGAGAACTGGACAGGTCTTTCAGGAACTGTACTAAACTGGTTCAAAACATACGTAGAAAACAGGAAATACTTTGTATCAATAGGTAACTTCACATCTGAGCAGACAAGTATCACATGTGGAGTTCCCCAAGGTTCCATCTTGGGACCCCTTCTGTTTAACATCTACATGCTCCCACTGGCACAGATTATAAAGAACAACAAAATAAACTATCACAGCTATGCAGATGACACACAAATATATATCACAATGTCACCAGGAGACCAAGGCCCTGTACAGGCTCTTGGTAAATGCATTGAGGAAATCAATGACTGGTTGTGCCACAATTTTCTCCAGCTAAACAAAAACAAAACTGAAGTAATAGTCTTTGGAGCCAAAGAAAAACGATTACAGGTCACCAGAGAACTTCAATCTATACATCTAAAAACCACAAACCAGGCGAGAAATTTGGGTGTAGTGATGGATGCAGACCTAAACTTAGAAAAACACATTAGGACAATAACAAAGTCAGCTTACTATCACCTCAAGAATATATCAAGGATAAAAGATCTGATGTCTCAACAGGACCTGGAAAAACTAGTCCATGCATTCATCTTTAGTAGGCTTGATTACTGTAACAGCATCTTTACAGGTCTACCTAAAAAAATCAGTCAGACAACTACAGCTCATTCAGAACTCTGCTGCTCGAGTCCTCACTAAGACCAAAAAAGTGGACCACATCAGTCCAGCTCTGAGGTCCTTACACTGGCTGCCTGTCCGTCAGAGGATAGACTTTAAAGTTCTGATGCTGGCCTATAAAGCTCTGAATGGTTTAGGACCAAAATACATCAATGACCTCCTGACCCAGTATGAACCTTCCAGATCCCTCAGGTCATCTGGATCCGGTCTTTTATCAGTTCCCAGAGTCAGAACCAGACACGGAGAAGCTGCATTCAGCTTTTATGCTCCTTATATCTGGAACAAACTCCCAGAAAGCCTCAGATCAGCTGAAACACTCAGTTTATTTAAATCCAGGTTGAAGACTCACCTGTTCTCAGCTGCATTTGAATAAAGCACCAAATCCACACTTTAAGCTTAAATTTCAAAACTTACATTTAACTACTGATTTTATCTACTGTTCTGATTTTATCTGTTTTGATTTTATATACTGTTTTGTTTGTTTGTTAATTAGTTAGTTTGTTTGCTTGTTTTAATCAATTTTAAATCATGCTTTTTATCTGTTTTTGTTTCTAATGTCTCTGTAAAGCACTTTGAATCACCTTGTTGTTGAATTGTGCTATACAAATAAACTTGCCTTGCCTATCAGATCCTAATTCTTTTTGTCCTGCACAGGTGAGAGAATTATCCTGCAGACATAAATCTCCTGAAAAAAGTGATATCAATTCACAAATTGAACTGTGAGTAAAAACAAACAACCTGTGCTCGGGACTGTTTGAAGATTTTGGAGAGTCCTGGACTCTGCCTGGACTTTGTGGAAGCCTCGAGGAAACTGGACCATCACAGCTGTTTGTGAACTGTGTTTAATATGGACTGTAGACACATGCACTGTTGTCACTTGGTCCTGCGTTTGAGTCCTGCTTTTACATCGGTCACTTGGAAAGCTGATGACAGCGATGTAGTGAGTAGAAGAGGCTCTAGTGATAACACGAGCAGCTGAATTCTGGTCAGGAGAGGCAGACAGTATCTAGCGATGCTAACGAGCTCTAGATTTATTTTTGCAATACTTATATATAAAACTATGTTAGTTTGTCCAATTAATTTTAATCCTCTGAAAATATAAGAGTAGGTAATAAAAAAGGTGTAATTCTTAAACAGTTAATGCAGTGGTCTTGTTTAACCCTTTGATTAAGTCTGCACACATGGACCTGACAGTACAGAGTACATACTGGAGAGTAGCAAACCAGTACAATATGATAGAAGACCCAAACTTGAAGGCCATTAAATGTTCTGCATTTGTATATTGATGTTGTCCCAGTCCTGTTCTAGGACACACAGCTTGACAGCAAGCGTGAGCCCAACCCAGCAGACACAGAGGACGGCCCCCAGGTAAAGGCTGAGAGAACGAGAAACTGTTCTCAACCAAACATGATAAAAGAAACTAAAACAAAAACGAATCTGACAATGTTCAAACAATCAAACTGGTGGTAGAAACAAACGAAAATTAAACGTGAGCTAACATGATGATAGCTGTGGATGTAAGTCTGGTCTCAGCCCTGGAACAGAGCATCCAGCTCTATGACTTTACTCTTGATAACTGACATCATTGCTCACAGCTTCAGAAAGGCAACACACACAAGTCCGGATAATAAAGTTAGAATTTTATTTTATTAGCACTTATTATAGCGAAGACAAACGTGGGAGCATTTTGTCCGTGGATGTTTGTCTCTGGCAGAGTCTGAGCTGTGCACTCAGGTTTACTTGGTCAACAACATTCTGCCTCCTCAGCTTTTGTCAGGTTGCTCCATGTCATCTGCTCTGAAACTGAACGGTTTATCGTAGCCCATCAGATGATTGTAGTCGTGCGGGACGGGGAAAATGTCCGGGTTTACCAGGAACCCCACCTGCCCGGCGTAGAAAGTCGTGAACATCTTACTGACGGCCGGGATCCTCACCTGGCTCTGGTGGAACACGCTCTTTTTCTCGGTGAGGAACACGCTGTAGGTGACTGCTGTGTAGACATCTTTGTCTGGGTTGTGGTACAGGCGGATTATGTAACCCTTGGTGATGATGTGAAGAAGGATGGGGGTAAGGAAGGTAAAAACGCCAATGACTCCACAGAAAGCTGCCTGCAAGGCAAAACTCTGGACTCCGAGTCCAGTTTTCAGGAGTATTTGTGGCATGAGGAAGAGACTGGCTGCACTAGTGCTGTACGAGAACATCTTCACCCCTGCCAAAAAACAAGAGTCACACAACCCGTGTTACTTCCAACAACAGTCCACACGTCAATGTCTACGTAAAGCATGCCCCACTATCAGAGCCATGTTACATAGTTACTTTCACAATTCAGTTTTATTGTGAATTACTGTAAAGACCCTACAGAAGACAGACGGCAGACAGACAGCCCAATCTGGACAAGCATTCAGACACAGCGGGCAGAAAGAACTCCCTGATAGGAGTCTTGTTCAATGCGTCCCCTCTTTGTCAGCATCTGTGCCAACACTTCCAACACAACAAACAATAGTGCGTATGCACTGTGTATACAACAGAATCAAGGCGTGCTCAGCAAAGGTCCTGTAGGAGCTGACCAATCAGAGCAGAGTGGACTTTTTTGTAGGTGTCCACCTGGCTTGTTTCTTTTTTTAAAGAAAACATCTGTTGAATTTTTAAGATTTTAAAATAAATCTCAACAGCTCTTCACCAACAAACTCACAGGCATCCAGTTACTAACCAAAGTGTTTCAACAGCTTATATAACTCGACGTCATGGTTTCCTGGAGTAAATGAAGTCAGTCTTATTATCCTTTCTGACATTAGTCACAATGAGGAACATCCACACCAAGACTCAAACTTTGCCTAATGAGGGCTTGAAGTTTAACTGTGTTTGTTTTTGTCTACAGGCTTACAGTTATTGGACGCACTGTCACTGAGACCTGTGGTGAACAACAGCTGTTGTTGTTATGATATTTCACAACAAGATGCAAGTGACTGACCCCGAACAGCTAAACCCAGGCTGCCAGCATAAATGAGGTTTCCGTGCTCGGAGGGCGGTGCTGTGGAGATGACACGGGTGGACGGACCGTGGGACTGCATCTGGTCAAAAACAACAAAAGGAACAAAATGTGTTTGGCACTGGGAGACGACTTTACAACTACAATTCCTCCAAAAACGGGACGTCGTGCAAGATGTAAATAAAACCAGAATGCAATGTTTTGCAAAACTCATAGCCACATACCACATCCACAGTACATAAAATGTTTAAGATTAGAGAAATGTTTCATTTTATGAATAAAAAGTCATTTTGAATTTGAGGACAGTAACACATCTCAGAAAAGGACTCGGCCGGTCCCTTACACACAGGTCTGTCAGAACCATCTGAGCTCTTTGTCCAACTTTACTTCTGAGAAACTCATTTTATAGTTTTATTTTTTTTAAATATATATATGTACACTGCCAGTGAAAAGGTTGGACACACCTTCTCATTTAATGTTTTTCTTTATTTTTACAACTTTCTACATTGTAGATACAAACTGAAGACTTAAACATATTTAGAGTTACTTACCATTGTTTTCTTTGCTCCATAGTTCCATATATACTTACTTACTTCATATATTTGATGATTCCACCCTTTGCTTTGTTGACAGCGCTGCAAACCGTCGGCCTTCTCTTAGTGAGCTTCCTGACACAGTCACCTGAAATGGTTTCCCCTCACAGGTGTGCCTGTCAGGGTTCATCTGTGGACCCCAAACACACCTCCAGGCTGTGTCAGGGCTAACTGACCAAGAAGGAGAGTGATGCAGTGCTGCGCCTCCACAGTCACCTGACATAAACCCAGTGGAGATGGTTTGGGATGAGATGGAGCGCAGAGTGAAGGCAAAGGACCAACAAGTGCTCAGCATCTCTGAACTCCTTCAAGACTGTTGGAAACTGTTTCAGAGACGACCTCATGAAGCTCATGGAGATAATGCATATATATATATATACACACACACATGAAAATACACATAATATATCTTGCTTGATATATTTGATGTCTTCAGGTTGTATCTACAATGTACAAAGTAGTGAAAATAAAGAAAACCCATTAAATAGAAAGGTGTGTCCAAACATTTGACTGATCGTGTACATACACACACACACACACACTCTCCATTTAAACGTCTGATATATTTTCTATGTTGTACTGTCAATAAAACATTTATGACGTATAGAAACCGCCACTCGTCTTTCTGTCCATTTTTTTATTCGAGCCTGGATTATACTTGTGTGTAAATGTTTGCACTTCATTAAAGAGCCAAAACACATCAAAGTATTTTCTACAGGCGACGGTCAAATATGATGATCACTCTTCAAGAGTGGCTACATTTCACTGTGTGTTATACTTGTATACCTTGAACTTGAAGAACAACACAACTCTGCAGTTCCAACCAACGAACGAAGGATCCTAATGTAACATATGTGTTAAATACTTGTGAATTTCACCCAACTAACATGTATCAGCTGAGTCTGTAAATGTGTAACGACGTGGTTACGGATACTCAGACATGTTCATGTCACCGTTTATCTATTTATTGATGAGTGGAGTATCCACGTGCTTTTGTCTGTTATGACCTCTGTAAATGTTCACGTCAGACAATCTGTCACATGCTTCTGTTACCATCCAGCTGACATTACCCTCCCTGGGACCGCCCACGTCACTGTTCGGCTCAGCTGACACATTTACGTCACTCACTCAAAATGACGCTTAAACTTTCAGAACAGCGGTGCGCATGTCACTGTAGAAACGCCGGTTAGCTGTTAGCTGGAGCAGTGCAGCATTGTTACTCATGACATCATCAGCGTAGCTTAAACGTATGCAGTAAAGCGTCGCGATGCTGACGCTCATGTGTACCTGACGGTTAAATACCTCGTTGAGAGCCAGGAGCGAGTGCCTGAGAGTTAGCTGCTTCCTCCTCACTGCGCTCACGCAGCACACGGAGAATGGCGCGCGATGCTGCGCGAAGTTAAACTGACCGTTACTGAAAATCCGGGGAAGAGCTCGAGACCGTAACCGCAGGAAACGCGCAGACAGCATCTTTGACGTTTTCTGTACTTTCTTTGTTATTACTGCTGAAAGCGGCTCTGACTCTCTGACCTACGAACTCCACACACGCTGCAAATCTCGCCTCCCGTTTCTTCTTCTTCTTTGTGTTTAACGGCGGTTGGCAACCAACGTAAAGGAGCATTACCGCCTCCTACTGTTCCGGAGTATGGGTCAGACAGTGAGTTTACAATTTGTATCAAAAAAACCCTACACTCTTTCATAAACACCTATATCCTTCAGAAACCCCACCAGTTCCCTCACCTGTGCCCTACTACCCTCCAACACACTCTTCAGATTAAATTCCCCGCTCCGTCAACCTATTCTGCAGAACTGTCCTCTCCACATCATAACCCTTGCACCGCAGTATTACATGCTCCACTGTCTCCACCTCCTCCTGGCACACTCCACAAAGCCCCGTCTCATGGGTCGTGTCCAAATTCATGGGCTGCTTCCTCCTGAGGACCCGGCCTTCGCGGTCTACGTGGGCTGGGTCCTCAGAAAGTCGGGTAGGCCGGAAGTAAACGGCCGTGAAATTGGACGGTCTAGCCTTCTGATTAGCGTCACCGCTGTCTCGGTGGAGTTTAATAAACTCGGCCGTCTGCTCCTTGCTATCTAAAATATAACAAGTCACTGGTGTAAATTCTCGACTGTCTCATACTTCTGTTTAATAAGTTTTCTGTTTGACGTTTAGTCAGCTGTGTAAAAACCGAGGAACCCACCCGGGGGATTAATAAAGTTTTATTTTATCTAATCTAATCTAATAACTTTAATCTCAGCCAAACAGATTTACTCACGAACAAACAAAACACTGAAAAAGCCCAACAATAACATCTGTAGGTTGTCTAAGTCAGCGGTCCCCAACCCCCGGGCCTCGGACCGGTACCGGTCCGTGAGTCGTTTGGTACTGGGCCGCGAGAGTTGAGGCTCAGGTGTGAAATGTGTGGTTTTCAGGGTTTTTATCGGTTTTCAGCGTTATTTTGTTATCGTTTTTATCGTTTACTCGGTTTTCCTGGGTCTTTTCACGTGTGTTATGAACAGTGTTGGGTAAGTTACTTTAAATTAGTAACTTAGTTACATTACTAGTTATTTCCATCAAAAGTAACTCAGTTACTTCAAGTTACTCGATACTTTCAAAGTAACTAGTTACTAGGGAAAGTAACTTTGGTTTTACTCAGACTTCTCTTGTTAATGTGTTGCTAACTGGATACCCAGCAAGACTGCCAGTCTTCTAGCTTGCTTACTTGCCACAAGTGCACTGTGCCACCTACCAAAGGAAAAAATAATGTGCACATTTCCACGAGAGAAATCCCACGCCTGGACCGTCGTTGACTGCTGCCATGATTCTAGCCTGCATCACAGCGTCATGTGTGCTTTTTACATCCAACACAAAAACTGCAGTCGTGGTGCTTTCGATTGTACTCAGAACTCGGAAATTCTGCCTTCTGAATAGGAAGATGTAGGTAACAGCAGACTGCAGATGAGCTGCATACAGAGCTGGACTGGGACAAAACCACCACATATCCAGCTTTACAGCTGTGGCTCCAGCAGACATCAGCTGATACTAGAAATTAATATTAAATAAATTCTAACAACAGCTGATCAAGCTTAAACGTGCTGCTGTTGTTTAACGTGACATCTGCTGGTTTCATCTTTCTGGCGCAAAGCGGACAATAAATAAACAAGAGAGAAAAGCCGATCAGCTGATCATTGATCAGTTTCATGATTACAGTAGCAACAGGAGAGGGAGGGGAGAGAATGAGAGAAGAAGAGGCAGCTGTGCAGCGTAAACACAGAATAACTCCAGCTTTGTGTCTTTTCCCTTCTAGCTGAAGTCCGGGACAAACTGTGTTTCTTTTCACCTCAATACGAAACGCGTAATATTTTCTCTGCATATGAGACGATTCCGTTCTTTAGGGAACGGTTGGCAACTCTAATCATTAACCTTATGAACAAAATAAAGTTCAACATCAGTAACATAGCACCCACCCAGCTGTATGGAAACTCCGTCATGCTAGCTAGCACGCAGTACGAAAAAGTCAGCACAACGAAAATAAACTCCACCTAAACTTGGTTCATATCTGACCCAGATAGACTGCAGGTCATAACTTCTTACCTGAAGTTCAGTTCACCTGACACTCTCGGACGGGCGGCCGCTTCCAGTCTCTTCTCCTGCCTCCCCTTTCCCTCATCCACCTGCTGGCCTCCACCACTTGCTAATGTTACTGAATCTGTGGAAGCTCTGCGATAGCCACCACACGAAGTAACGAGTAACGAGCCTATCTAAATCCCAGTAACGACTAACACGTTCCCGGTTTTGGCATAATAACTAGTTACCGTGCTCGTTACCACAATAATAACGTAGTTACTGTAACGCATTACTTAATAACGCATTAGTCCCAACACTGGTTATGAATAAATTTTCTTTTTTTCGGTACCGGTACTAGTTTTATTTTGTTGTATTTATCCGCGACACCTTAAAGGCCGGTTCATGAAAATATTGTCGGGCATAAACTGGTCCGTGGCGCAAAAAAGGTTGGAGACTGCTGGTCTAAGTGAATTATATATTACGTTTAACCCGAGCAGCGAAAGTCCGCGGTGATCTGAAAATGATGTGCCGGGAGTTATGCCGTTCTCGGCCGCATCAGTGACCCTCGAGCTCCCGGCTAGCTGTCGAGCTGGTGGGTAGCAGACGTCTCCGAAAACATCGAAGCACTTTAGCAAATATGCGATATCTTGATAAACCGAGCAGATATTTGATGTTTACACAGCTACTTCCTCGCCTGAAAATATGTTAAAAGTTTATTTTGTGACCCAGAAAGATTAATAAGAGTAATTTTAAAACTTAGTAGCGGCCGCCATTGTTGGAAACTGGAGTTTGGCTGGGCCGCGCTATGAATTCTGGGATATGGTGGGCCACGAAGGACACACCCGACCCATCTTTCAAATTCGGGGAAAAGGAGGACGCATTTGTCGGCTGCATTCGGAGGAGTCTACGAATTTGGACAGCCTTCGGCGCGTCGCTGTGACGTAATCGGTCTACAAATGCGGCCTCAGGAGGATGCAGCCCATGAATTTGGACACGACCATGGCTGTATCCCAATTCAGGGTCTGCAGCCTTAAAGTACGCAGCCTCAACGATCCTCTAGGGCCGCGTACTCAAAGACCGCTAAGGCCGGAAGTGCGAGGCTTGTGAAATGGGACGGTCTAGCCTCCGTTGCGCTGCCCAGGTTGCCTAGCAACCATGATACTAACAGCTGGAAACGTGTCATACAGCTGTGTTTGACAGAAATGAAGGAGAAAATCTTTTGTTCATTTGTTTGTTTCTTTCTACATGAGCTTTGATCATTCTCTGTAAGATTAAGCTCAGCTATTGAACGGCGTATATTTAAAGGCTTTAAAACCAAGTTAGTACAAACGTCACTAATGTCACATGACTTTGCCGACATGTGGCCAACAGGAATGTTTAATGTTCTTCGTTATTAAACATTTGCACATAAATAAGTGACATAATATTCAGTACTTACTTAAAGTTTACTCTTCGGGCGCCCCTCATCCACCGTTTTTTTTTTCGGCAAAATTATCCACACCCACCACCACGCTATGCATTCTGGGATATGTTGGGCCACGAAGTCTACACCGCCACAGCCTTAAAATTCAGGGAAATGAAGGACGCATTTGAGGGCCGCATTTCGAGCAGCCTTTGAATTGGGACAGCCTTCGTCGCGTCGCTGTGATGTAATCGGCCTTAAAATGCGGCCTTTAAGGCTGCAGACCCTGAATTGGGATACAGTCTATGTCTCCTTCTTTGTGGTTATCACAGTAAACACAGAAGCCTTTTCTCGATATATTTTCTTTCATAAATTGGTTTGTTGTTCAAATACAGATTTACTAACAAACTGAAGCAGCTTCATGTGTGTTAACACAACACTTCATCACATTCACAGCTTGTTGTCTAACATTCTCAAACTTTTCTCAAAGATGCTCCCAGATGTAATTAGCAGTTCTCAATATGCTGATTTGGGTTCAAGTGGTCCCCTTTCTTATAAGTTTGATACTAATTACTAACATGTGAAAGTGATACATAGCAAGAAGAATGGTTAATTGATTCAGGAGCATCAAAACATATGACACGGAATAAAGAAGCTCTACAAAACTACCAAGAGTTTTCAGAACCACGAACAGTGAAACTCGGTGATGGCAGAGTAGTTGAGGCTTTAGGTCTGGGCAACATAACAATGAAAATGTCATTCAGAGTTAGTGATGGAAAAGATGTCACAATGTATGATGTGCTGTATGTTCCCAAATTATCAATGAACCTTTTCTCAGTGGGAGCTGCTGCCAAGAAGGGAAACAGTGAAGTTCAAAAGGACTCATTGCTACATAAGAGGAAAGAATGGAGCTCTCCATGGAATGGGAACACAAAGATCTGACGGTTTGTATCAGCTGGATATCGAGGGAAACTGCACAACTTGTCATGGAGCGTCAACTGCATCAGTTCCAGCAAGTATGTGGCATCAGCGCCTAGATCACACTACAAATCTGAAAAAACTCAAAAACTTGGTAAAAGGAGTTAGCTTTGCAAAACAAGAGGAGGACATTTTTTGTGAAGCTTGTGTTGAGGGCAAATTATCAAGAAAGCCTTACAAATCAGTGGGAGAAATACGATCGAAACGCAAGTTGCAATTAGTGCATAGTGACGTTTGTGGTCCGTCACTACACCGTTAAAAAAAAAATCCTAGAAAAACAGTAATATTCCGGCAGCCGGGGCACCAAAATAATACCAGAAAACAACAGAAAATAACTTTCTCACAAAACTACGGTTATTTTGAGTAATGACAATACAGTTTGTTGCCCTAATTTTACATGGGATTTTGCCTTTTTCAAGTGCTTTTAAACATTAAATTAGGAACATGTTAATGTGATTAAACAATGAAATTACCTATAAACAAGGTCAATGAATGCGGCAATATGAATAATAATACTTGAATGTACAGAAATATACAGTTAACAGTTGGTTTAAATAATAATAATGGATTACATTTATATAGTGCTTTTCAGGACCCTCAAAGCGCTTTACAGTTCCACTATTCATTCACTCTCACATTCACACACTGGTGGAGGCAGCTACAGTTGTAGCCACAGCTGCCCTGGGGCACACTGACAGAGGCGAGGCTGCCATATCGCGCCATCGGCCCCTCTGGCCAACACCAGTAGGTGAAGTGTCTTGCCCAAGGACACAACGACCGAGACTGTCCGAGCCGGGGCTCAAGCGTGAGAAGAGGTCTCTTTTTTCCCTCTTGTACTTTTTCCCATTGTTGTGTAATTTTTCAGTGTTTTCTCTGCAACGCTGCCGATCTCCGACTGTATTCCCATGTGATGTCTTTGTTGTGTGTGTAAGTCGGGGGGGGGGGGGGGGGGGGGGGTCCTATTCCTCTGCAGGGCAACCTGCATATGGCCAATAAAGCAATCAATCAATCAATCAATCAATCAATCAATCAATCAATGTAAAAAAAGTTTATGAGAATCATTTTATATATTTTTCCATTGCATTACATTTGAATTTAACAGTTCAATCTTTCAAATAACGAACAAATATTTGTGCAATTATGATACATTTGTGAATGTACAAATGCATTTAAAAAACAAGAAAATTATGTTTTATTACATTTACAGAGATTTTACGTTAATTTACACTTGAAATGTAAAATCACAGTCTATTTATGTAAATTTAATGATATTCTAGAAAAACAGTACAAAACTGTAAAATACACAGTAAAATACTTTTATATTGCAATTTTTTTGTACAGTGTAGGAGGAAAAAAGTACTTTGTAACTTTCATTATTGACTACTCCAGATGTTGTAAAGTCTATTTCATAAGAGAAAAAACGGAAGTCCTGAGCAAGTTCAAAGAGTTTGAAAGAACCTTCTCAAATGAATGTGGGCAGGACTGACAATGGTGGGGAATACACATCTAAAGAGTTTCAAGAATATTAGAAAGCTCAAGGCATCCACCATGAAATGACTGAAATGACACCACAGCAAAACGGTGTTGCAGAGAGAAAAAACAGAACTCTAGTGCAATCAGCTAGAAGCATGCTATCACATGCAAAGTTGCCAAACACATTCTGGGCAGAAGCTGTTGCTACTGCAGCTTACATACAGAATAGGCTCCCAACATCTGCTTTAAAGAACGAAACACCCTATCAGAGATGGTATGGAAAAAAACCAGACATTAGCCATATGAAAGTATTTGGATGTGTTGCTTATGCTCATGTTCCAGACACAGAGAGAAAGAAGCTGGACAAAAAGGCAGTGAAAGTTCCTGGGATAAGATAAGATAAGATAAGATAACCTTTATTAGTCCCACACGTGGGAAATTTGTTTTGTCACAGCAGGAGTGGACAGTGCAAAAGTTATGAGATATGCAACCAATGCAAAAGGCCACCGACTGGGATGAGGAGAAAAGAAAAATACTGATTCGACGAGATGTGGTCTTCAATGAAACAGATTCTCAATACAAACAAAGTGAAAATGATCTCTGTTTGGGGAATGAGGTGACACTACACACGGGTGAAAGACAAACAAGTACTGAGGAGACTGTCACCAGTGAAGCTGCAAAAGGAGATCAGCGGATCAGAAGACCACCAAACAGATATGGATTTGAGGAGTTTGCTGACGTAGTTACAGTTGATCATTATGCAAACATCTGTTGTGTCACAGAACCAAATACACTGGAAGAGGCTATGTCAAGTCCAAATGCAAAGGAGTGGAAAGAAGCAGCTGGTTTGCAATATGAGTCACTGCTGGAAAATGCCACATGGGATTTAGTGGATCTACCAAAGGATCGCAAAGCAGTTGGATCAAAATGGGTCTTTAAAGTTAAGCATCACAGTGATGGACAAGTGGAAAGATACAAGTGCAGACTTGTTGCCAAAGGCTATTCACAGATTTATGGTGCAGACTATGATGAAACATTCTCTCCAGTCGTACGATTTGGTTCAATTCGTACACTGTTATCATTTGCTGTGCAAAACAATCTAAATGTGCATCAAATGGATGTTGTGACTGCATTCTTGAATGGACACCTGGAAGAGGAAATCTACATGGAGCAGCCAGAGGGTTACATCAAACCTGGGCAGGAACATCTAGTGTGCAAACTAAACAAGTCAATATATGGACTGAAGCAGTCGCCACATTGCTGGAGCAAAGCTTTTACAGAGTTCATGAAAAGCATTGGTTTTACACAGAGTACTTCAGATCAGTGTGTGTTTGTTAGAACAGGTCAGGAGTTGGAAATATTGGCTGTGTATGTTGATGATCTGAGTTTGATTACAGAATCAGCAGAGAGCATGAAGACCTTAAAGGACACTCTGAAGAAACACTACAAAATGAAGGACATGGGTGAGCTATCCTACATTCTGGGCATCTCAGTGGTCCAAGACAAGGACAAAAACCATGTTGCGCTTCATCAGAGACAGTATATTGAAGACATACTACAAACGTATGGAATGGACAGTGCCAATCCAGTAGCAGCTCCAGCTGACACAAATGTCAAATTAAGAAAGAGTGATGATGTCATTCAACCTGTAAACCCAAGCATGTATCAGTACATGGTTGGACGTTTATTGTATGCAGCCATGGCCACATGACCCGATATTGCACAAGCAGTGAGTGTGGTGTCAAGGTTCAATGCAAACCCAAACACTACACACCTGACAGCTGTGAAAAGAATCCTGAGATATTTGAAAGGAACTCTAAACCTGGGACTCAAATATCAAAGAACAGAAACAGGAACCTTGGTTGGGTATTCAGATGCTGATTGGGCAGGTGATCAGGACGATCGACGTTCTACAACTGGAAACATCTTTCTACTTGCAGGAGGTGCGGTCAGTTGGCTTAGCAAGAAACAAGCAACAGTTGCACTTTCAACTGCAGAGGCTGAGTATGTTGCTTTGAGCCAAGCTGCACAAGAAGGAGTTTGGTTAAGACGACTACTAACTGAGCCTGGAATGGAGACCACAGCAACAGTGATCCTGGAGGACAATCAAGGAGCAATTGCAATCGCAGAAAATCCAGTTGATCATGCAAGAATAAAGCACATAGACATTCGTTACCACTACTTTCGTGAATGTGTGCAAAATGGACAAATCCAGCTGAAGTATTGCTGTACAGAAAACATGAAGGCTGACATCTTAACCAAACCACTGTCTAGACAAAAGTTTGAGTATCTCAGAGAGAAGATTGGACTGTGTTCAGTTTAAAAAGGGCTATCATATGCTTAACATGCCTATATTATGCTTATGTTAAGATGTCAAGCATATCTACACCGCATTCATTACTCCAAGGCAAGACTGGCCAAAATATTTCAAAACATAGATGCAAGCTGTGAGAGATGTAGAGATCCCTCTGCAGATTTAACACATATGTTTTGGTCATGTCCAACTTTAAAAGCCTACTGGTCAACAATTTTCAAAACATTGTCTGAAGCATTGAATGTTGAGCTTCAACCCAATGCAGCTATGGGTATATTTAGTGTCACAGATAGACGACATAGAACATTAAGGAAGAGTCATAAAAACATAATCGCTTTCACTACACTGCTTGCACTCAAGAAGGATATTATTGCATTGGAAGTCAAAAAAGCCACCCAAAGTGGCTTTGTTGTTTAGTGACCTGACACAATTTATACAGTTGGAAAAGATAAAGTACGCTCTCAAGGGGTCGAAGGAGAGATTCTTTGCCGTTTGGGATACATTGCTAAAACATTTAGAGAAAATTAAAACCATACCCACCTGATAGACGCTTGACAGCTGCTGTACATCCTTTTTCTGTATGATTGTGATTAATTTTGTGCAAATTATTGCCCTTTAAGTGCACATCTTCAAATATGGTGAATTTCCTTGTACGTCATTTAAATTCTGGATCGGCGTCCAACATGTTCTTGGGGTGGGGTAAATATATAAAAAGGAGCATTGTGGCCTTGCTACATGTATATCTTTGTACTACCATTGTTGATGCTCAATAAAAAAATGTCAGGCATATTGTAATGCAGAATAATAGTTTTGTCTAAGATGGACACAGTACATTTTTTTTCTTTTGTGTGAGTTCAAAACAAAAGAGAAAATGTTTTATTTTCTAGTAACACTGTGATATAGGTGCATATTTTTTGGGGGAAAGAAATAAACAATGCCAGTGAAGTAAGTGAACTCCATGGTAAAATTAAGTGGGAGTGTTGTAATAGTAATTTTACAATGTATGTTGAAGGGATATTACTGCCCTCTGTTGGTGTGTCTGTGCATTACATGCAATAAAAGGTGTTCGTTAAAAACATCAAACGCAACCATCGTCGGCCTGATCACTGCTGGAGAGGAGACGGCTTACAGGGAAGAGATGGCTCAGCTGGTGTCCTGGAGCCTGGAAAATAATCTCTCCTTAAATGCTGAGAGGACTAAGGAGATGATTATTGACACAAGAATGAGGAAAGACCAGCACGCCCCACTATGCATTAACGGGACTCAGGTGGGTGAAGACATTCAAACTCCTCGGCACCCACATCAGTGAGGATTTCACCTGGACTCATAACACACGGTAGATCATCAAATAGGCTCAACAACGACTCTTCTTCCTAAGGAAGCTGAGAAAATTTGGACTCACCTCAAAACTTCTCAGTAACTTTTACAGATGCACAGTGGAGAGTATCCTGACAAACTCCATCATAGTGTGGTACAGGAACAGCATCACTCAGGACAGGAAGGCTCTCTTAGCATGTTGGCAAAACTCATCTGTGGAGTACCACTCCCACCACTACAGGACATTTACAACACTCCTACCATCTAGCAGACGCTACAGGAGTGTGAAAGCAAGGACAACCAGACTAAAAAACAGTTTCTATCCACAGGCCATCAGGCTACTGAATCACTGACTATGTCGAACTGTTTATCCATAACTGTAAATTTGCACTTTTGTACACTTATACACAGCATAATACAACTGTAATTACCCCTAACCTGTAAATTTGCAATTCTGTACATATCTCTACATATACACTGTTGGGATTAAGTAATTTGCAGTGCCTCAATAATGCTATACTTTTTATTAATAAGTGTTATAAAGTTATATAGTGTAGTATTAAGTGGACACAGCCCTGAAAAATAAAGGTATGAGACCATGTGTCGCTCACGCTTTCCTGGGAAAATGTACATAAGAGGGGAGCATCTCTAGTGGAAAGTTACTGAGACACTGTTGTTCAGACTAGAATGAGAGAGCTTCTGTAATAAAACTGCTAAGTGCGCGTCACCATTTTGAGATCCGCGGCAACGTGTCATGCAGGACGCATCTCCCTCCTAGAAGTAATGTGAAAGAGAAATAAAGTGTTAAATGGTCTAGTGAGCAGTGTTTTGTCTTTCATCGGATGCCTCTGAGGAATCAAAAGAACTCGGTGAAGTGTTGATATTTAACAACACCTTAATATTGCATACTCTGTATAAATTATCACTGTGACATTGTTGCAGCCATTGCTGGACTGGTCATCGGGCATACCGGGCATTTATCAAGGAAGGTTTTGAGGAAATTGGGCCTTGCATCTTATTTTTAATGGATTTATCATTGTTAGTGGGCTGTGTCCCGACTGCTTTTAAACATGCGGTAGTGCACCCTGTTCTTAAAAAAAGTAATTTTGATCAGAAAGACTCTGCCAATTATAGGCCAATCTCGAAGCTTCCGTTTTTATCACAATTTTAGAGAAAGCCGTCTTTCTCCAAATACAGGCTTGCTTAGTTGCAAATAATATTACTGACAAATACCAGTCTGGCTTTAAGCCACACCATAGCACTGAAACGGCCCTGCTAAGAGTCTATAATGATCTTCTTGTATTTGCTGACTCTGGTCGCCCTGCCGTTTTAGTTTTATTGGATCTGTCTTCAGCCTTTGACATGGTTGATCATAATATACTCTTGAGGAGGCTAGAGCACATTGTAGGCATCACGCGTTCTGCCCTTAACTGGTTTAATTCTTACCTCACAGATAGATCCTTCTCTGTTGTGATGGGAGGATACTCTTCCTCTGTTGCCCCTCTCTGTTGTGGTGTGCCCCAGGGGTCTGTATTGGGTCCTTTATTATTCTCTTTGTATATGCTACCCTTGGGCTCCATATTTGAAAAATACAATATTTCTTATCACTTTTTACCAGTGTTGGTCAAGTTACTTGAAAAAAGTAATCAGTAATTAATTACTGATTACTTCCCCAAAAAAGTAATCCCTTTACTTTACTGATTACTTATTTTCAAAAGTAATTAATTACTTAGTTACTTTTTAAAAACACGATTTACAACCTGAAGAGGTGATAAAGCGATAGATCTTTCAGCCCAATTCTACTTTTTCTGCATAATCCATCACACAAAATGTAATCAAATGGAAAAGTCTCTTTTTAAAACTTGTTTTATTAGTTTTAATCTTTTAACTTTATGCATCAAGCAAAAATTTAATTATATGCAACATTCTCTGACTGGAAGAAATTAGTTTAACATTTAAACCTATTTTCTGCACATTCCAGCACATAAAATAAAATATTTTTTGTGTTTACACTCAGTCTTTCAAATAGATGCAAGTAAAACACAGCAGAAAATAAATAAAGTCAAAGACTCAGCGGTCCTGTTGCTCTATTTTCACCTGTAAAGCAGGAGTGGGGCAGGCGGAGGTTTACCCCGGTGCAGGTGTGCCGCGGTCAGTGGAAGAATCCGCGAGTTTCTCTGTGAGTTTCCCATTACGTCGTAGCTACTCGGTGCTTGTTGGAAGTTTAGGGTTTTTTTTCGCTGTAAAAAGAAGTTTTCTTCCCACGCACAGCGGACACTAATGTTTTTGTCACTTTTTATGGAATCAAACTCAAAGTAAGGTCAGTACTTCCACGCTTTAAACGCTGCACGCTCATACTCTCTCCCGCACTCGATATGTAATCCATTGTTGATCTGCACACAGCTGTTGTCACTAACGGCGCACTCGCTTACGTCACTGTCATGAGACATTCTCACAAAAAATCACGGTTTTAGTAACGCAGTAACGCAGCGTTCCTACGGAAAAGTAACGGTAATCTAATTACCGTTTTTGCAATAGTAATCCCTTACTTTACTCGTTACTTGAAAAAAGTAATCAGATTACAGTAACGCGTTACAAGTAACGCGTTACTGCCCATCTCTGCTTTTTACACTGATGACATTCAAATCTATTGTCAACTGACTGATGATTTGGCAGCATCACTGACCTCCCTGAACGATTGCCTGAGAGAGGTTAAAGATTGGCTGCCAGAAAATTCTCTCGTTTTAAATGAGAAAAAAACTGAAGTTATGGTGTTCGACAGCCATGTTCCTCGAGACCAGCTTGTTGCCCTGCTGGGGCCCCTTGCTAACTCTCTCCCTGATTCTATGCGTAACCTGGGTGTCTGTTTGGATAGCTCCTTTAAGCTCGATAAGCAAGTATCATCTGTAGTTAAATCTGTTTTTTTTTTCAACTTCAAATTTCTAAAGCTAAGCATTATATACCACACAGGGACCTGGAAAAACATATCCATGCTTTTGTGACCTCCAGGTTAGATTATTGTAATTCTCTCTACTGTGGTCTCCAAGCCTTCTCTCTTCGAAGGCTGCAACTCGTTCAGAATGCTGCGGCTCGCCTTCTTACTGGAGCTAGGAAATTTGACCCTATTACTCCGGCTCTTGTTGATCTACATTGGTTACCAATCAAATATCGCATTGAGTTTAAAATCTCACTGACCTCCTCAATTTGTACACTCCTTGTTGCGCATTAAGATCATCAGGTGAATTACTCCTGGCCCAACCTAAGTTTAGACTGAACACCAGAGGCTATCGTGCCTTTGCTTCAACTGCACCCAAGCTTTGGTACAGCCTCCCTGCTTCGATTCGAGCCTCGGACTCTATCTAGTCCTTTAAATCAAGATTGAAAGCATATCTATTTGACTTGGCTTTCCTGACTAGTTAATACCCTTTTAAATCTTTTAAATTTTAAACTTCTAAATCTTTTATTAAATTTATTATTTTATTATTAATTTTACTGCTGTTTTTGTCTTCTTAGCGGATTTTGTATTTATCTAACTCTCCTGGTCTGTTAGTGCCTCTATCCTGTCTGTGCTAGTGCCCGATTTGTACCCTGTTATTGACTTATGGTGACTCTCCATATTACTGTGAAGCACTTTGGTGTGCCTTCGGGTTTTTAAATGTGCTATATAAATAAAACTGTATTGTATTGTATTTGCCGACGTGATTTTTCATTTTTATGGGCCGATGATTTGTTTTTGTTTGTTTGTTTGTTGTTTTGGGTTTTTTTTTATAACAGTATAAACAATGAAAGGTGGTGGATTGGCCAGATGCTGGCAGATGTGTAAAAATAACTCAGTTATTTGGAGCTTCCACAGAGGCAACAGGTGGATGAGAGAAAGGGGAGGCAGGAGGAGGAGAGACCCGAGGCGCCCACCAGTCCGAGTGTCAGGTGAACTGAGCTTCAGGTAAGAAGTTATGACCTGCAGTCTATCTGGGTCAGATATAAACCAAGTTTAGTTTATTTTCATAGTGCTCACTTTTTACCCTCAGTTACAATAACTCGTACTGCTACTAGCTAGCGAGACAGAGTTTCTATACAGCTGGGTGGTGCTATGATGTTACTGATGGTGAACATTATTTTATTCATAAGGCTAGTTAGTAGAGTTGCCAAATGTTCCGTAAAAAATGGAATCGTCTCGTATTCAGAGAAAATATTACGCGTTTCGTTTTGAGCTGAAAAAGACACAAAGCTGGATTTGTTCTGTCATTATGCTGCACAGCTGCCTCTTCTTCTCTCATTCTCTCTCCCTCCCTCTCCTGTTGCTACTTTAATCATGAAACTGATCGATGATCAGCTGATCGGCTTTTCTCTCTTGTTTATTTATCGCCCATTTTGTGCCAGAAACAGGAAACCAGCGGATGTCGCGCTAAACAACAGCAGCACGTTCAAGCTTGATCAGCTGTTAGAATGTATTTAATATTAATTTCTAGTATCAGCTGATGTTTGCTGGAGCCACAGCTGTAAAGCTGCTGGTCATGATGTCGGTTTGGATATGTGGTGAGAGGGAAACATGAAGATGAAACCAGGAGATGTCCTTACTGAACCATCAGAGCTGAACAGGTGATGGAGAAACAGGTTTACCTTTTAGGTGACATGGATGAGTTGAAGTTATGAACTGTTTCTGAGAGACAAATAACACCAGGATCCTTTTCTAAGTAGCTGACAGGGGCGGGTCTAGCAAAGTGTTGCCAGGGGGGCAGGTAGGGCATTAACAGGGAAAGGGGGGCACAAAGTAATACCTTTCTTTCTTATTCTCATTTAAAATGTCTCACTTTTAATAAATAATTATCTGAATCTTACAACCAAAGTTTTTCTCTGATGTAAAATTTATAGAAATCATACATAGACCAACAAGACTGTACATCACTGTCACAACAGCGTCTTTTTTCATTCAAGGCTTTATGGCTTTTCCTATAATACCTCGTCAAAATGCCCGGGCCGATTTTTGTGTCCCAGTCCAGCCCTGCGCACGACATGCAGTGAATTAATCTGAGAAGGTGCATTAAAAAATAAATGGCCGGGCCAGCGGTGCACATCGCAAATTAGCTTGCATAGACACATTAGTTGTTCCTCTTCTTAATGACAGTATCTTAACTAACAACCCCAACTACCAGATTCAACTTGTAATTGGCTAAAAATAACTTCGCCTACCGGTGAGAGGGACGTTGCTAGCTGGCAGTTTTTTCAAGCGATGTTAAAATTTTCACATTCCAACACTTCAAATGCTTCAGGAGCATCCATCAGCATGCCATCAGTTAACCCTTCGCATGCCACAGCTGGCACGCGTGCCCAGTCCTGTCCTGGACCATGGTGCTGACACTCACCAGTCCCCGGCCCCCTTCCTTCCGCTTAGCGTACAGCCTCAGGGTGCTGGACTTGGGGTGAAACCCTCCATGCATGGTTAGGAGTTTCCTGGTCTTGATGTCAGCGGCTTTTATCTCTTCCTTTGGCCAACTTATTATCCCAGCAGGGCACCTGATCACGGGCAGGGCGTAGGTGTTGATGGCCCGGATCTTGTTCTTACCGTTCAGCTGACTCCTCAGGACTTGCCTGACCCTCTGCAGGTACTTGGTGGTTGCAGCTTTTCTAGCGGCCTCTTCATGGTTCCTACTCACCTGCGGGATCCCCAGGTACTTGTAGCTGTCCTCTATGTCTGCAATGTTGCCTTCTGGTAGTTCAATCCCCTCAGTTCTGACTACCTTCCCTCTCTTTGTTACCATCCGACTACACTTCTCCAGTCCGAACCACATTCCAATGTCATTGCTGTATATCCTGGTAGTGTGGATCAGTGAATCGATGTCTCGTTCACTCTTGGCATACAGCTTGATGTCATCCATGTACAGGAGGTGTCTGACAACTGTTTCATTCCATAGTCGGTACCCGTAACCAGTCTTGTTAATGATCTCACTGAGGGGGTTCAGGCCTATGCAGAACAGCAGTGGGGACATTGCATGTCCTTGGTAGATCCTGCACTTGATGGTGACTTGTGCTATGGGTCTTGAAGATTCCATAGGTCCCTCATCCTATTAATGACTGTGCCACATTGCAACAACAATGTTGCAAATTCTGTTTATTCAAAGTGTCTTTACTGCCTTCTTCTTAAATGAGAAAAAACATCTGCTGTTACAGATGAGAAAGCACTTGTTTTAACCAACACCTCGCACAATGTCAAGACATCTTACGATTGCTCACTTTGAGACCAAGAGTTTAATGAAATGAACCAAATTTATTCTATAATACTGTCTGGAACGTAACCTTTCAGAAGGTGAGTCGTGATATTAAAAAGTCCCTGCATGTTATAAATGAACTGTTCCTCATTTTAAAAAGAATTTGAATGTCCCTGTCTGGGACCCATTGAAGACTAATTGCTTGCAGCTTCAAAATGTAGTATGTTCTTATTTATAGTATGATATCGTATAATATAGTATGTTATTCTTACATAATTTCTTTATGAATATTTATTGTTAGAATACATATTTTGGATCACAAAAACAAGTACTGAACACTTACTATATCATCATTTAGTTATGATGATGCTCATTGCTACAATAGTCATTTTCATATACATTTCCTAAACATCATTTTGAATTCGTATTGGAAAGACTCATTTTGGAAAGCCTTGTAAAAAAAGCAAAAAACCATTTGTACTTCACTTATATAGCACGCTTGACAATACTACAGATAATGTTTACACATCTTCAGTAAGCTAGCCTCACACTGAAACACAGTTTATATAATTGAACAGATACAAAATGAAACAGGTTCTAAAACATTAAAGTCTAGTTATCAGGGAGAAGTCTATGGTTTCTTTGCATCATAATTCAAACATTACTGAGGTAGAAAGAAAATTACCAGATTTAGACAGTTACATCTCTGACATGTATTGACAAAAAATACACTTCTGGAATTTTGTACATGCCATTTTTCAATAAAAATAACATTTAAAAAGTTTGTTTTGCTCTCATAAAGAAAACAAATCCTAAATGTCATGCAGTCATGCAGATGCATGCCATAAGCTGAAGAACTCTCACTCTTTTCTCAATTTTATTATACAGCCAAATTTCCATCATTACTGAAAATTTTTAAAAAAAAATTGGGGGTCATTAACTACAGGACTTACATTGCCGGTAACCTGGTAATAGATTATAGTAGCGAAAACAAGCCCAAGGTTTAAATCGTTGAATCTAGGACAACATTTTAAGTTAAAGTTTAGACCTGTTAAAACACACACACACACACACACACACACACACACACACACACACACACACACAAGCTTCTTTATATTTTGTTTACAAGTAAGGCGAAATCAAAGTTTTTAGGAAAAGTCCTCCAGGCTGATTGAACAGCTTTAAAAAGCTTTTGTTTTGATGTTGGCTGCCTTTTGTTTCATTTGCTGTCAACACAATCCCTGGATTCTGGGATTGTGCTCCACTGTGTGCTAACCAGGTATGGTTTTATTGGTTTATTCACTGGTTTGGAATCACCGAGCCTCATTTACAAACAGTGCAAATGCACAATTTTTTACAGGAAAATCTGTGATTTATCAGTATTTTCATAACTGAATTTCTTTGTATTTTGCAAACAAATGTTGTAACCCCTCTGACAATGGATAACAAACAAATCACAGCCTGGCTGCAGTAGGAATTTGAATTTGCTACAAAAAACAATAACCCCCCCCCCCCCCCCCAAATTATTATAGCCTTATTTACAGTTTTCCAAATGATCATATACCACAAAATAAATAGCACAGGTAAAGAAAACAAAAACACTAAATGAAAACAGTGTATTCAGCACATGTATAAACTGACAGCTTAGAGTACTCAGCCTTCTTGGAGTACCTGGGTGTGGTGCTTGAGGGTCGTCCTACTGCGAGACTGCAAT
This sequence comes from Copadichromis virginalis, assembly GCF_057382275.1. Lineage (NCBI taxonomy): Eukaryota > Metazoa > Chordata > Actinopteri > Cichliformes > Cichlidae > Copadichromis > Copadichromis virginalis. Next base: position 37,112,463 of record NC_140635.1, on the reverse strand, counting down.
GCTCATGTGAGCAACGAAAGTGAGACCTGGAGGGGCGTGACTGGGAGGAATGGCCTGCCAGATCTGAACCTGAGCGGTGTTCAATTCAATTAAATTCAATTTTATTTATACAGCGCCATAACACAACAGTCACCTCAAAGTGTTTCATATTCCAAGGTAGACCCTACAATAAGTGTTGTGTTGACTTCTGTGCAAATAACAATTTGTCCATTACAAACACAATGTTTGAACATAAGGACAGACTGTGGCACCAGGACACCCTAGGCCGCAGGTCGATGATTGACTTTGTAATCCTATCATCAGGGTGGCTGTAGCTCAGGCAGTAGAGCAGGTCATCTACTGATCGGAAGGTTGGTGGTTTGATTCCTGGCTGCCAAATATCCTTGGGCAAGATACTAACCTTCATACGCCGATGGATTCATCAGTGTATGAAGGTGTGTGTGAATGTTAGTTAGAAAGCACTTACGTAGAAAATGTGTTTGTGTGAATGCTTTACAAGTTGTGTAAAGCGCTTTGAGTCCACGGAAGAGTAGAAAAGCGCTATATAAGAACCAGCCCATTTACCATCTTTGGCTATATGTTCTGGACACTCAGGTGAAGAGAGGCGCTGATCACCACCTGGTGAGTTGGATCAAGTGGTGGAGGAGATCTGTGGGGCACATGAATATATAGTGATGTTGTGCTGGGAATGCCACATCTTCAACTCCCACATTGGGCAGAACTTTGACAGCATTCCAAAGGATGCTGGGGAGAAGAAGGAGGAATCCTATTGGGATTGATTACCCTGTGGGACTTTGGATTTAATTTTTTTTGATTGATTCGTACCAACGGGCCAAGTGGAAAAATTGGACCAGTTCTTTATCCTCTCAAGGATACTTGAGGGTGCATGGGAGTTTGCCCAGTCTACATGTGTTTTGTGGACCTGGAGAAGGCATTTGACTGTTTCTTAGTGTTGTGTGGGAGGTGGTTCAGGAATAAGCGGTGTCTGGCCTGTTGCTATTCGCCATTCAGTCCTTATACGACTTGCAATTGCGCGGTCCACATTGCCGGCAATAAATCAGACTTGTTCTCTCCAAGGAGAGAAGTATTGAAGTCTTGGGGAGAGGGGAAAATGAGATCGACAGACAGATTGGTGCTGCGGCTGCAGTGATGTGGACGCTGTACCGGTTCGTAATGGTCTGCGTCCCTAACCCTCAACTATGGTCACAAGCTTTGATGGCGGAATAAGCTTTCTCCAAAGGGTGGCTGGCTTCTCCCTTAGAGAAAGGGTGAAGAGTCTGGCCATCCGGGAGGGACTCAGAGTAAAGCTGCTACACCTCCATATTGAAAGGCGGCAGTTCAGGTTGTAAGGGCAGCTGACAAGAATGCCCCCTGGGCGCCTCCTTGGTGAGGCAGAGGGGCAGACCCAGGAATCCTAAAGAGATTAGGAGGAGGTGGCTGGGGAGAGGGAGCTGCTGCCCCCCGCGACCCCGGATAAGCGCAAACAAACAAACAAAAAAATATATGGATGCAAAGAGGTGTGGGAGTCAACCTTCATCCACTCATTTTCTTCCACTTATGTGGGACAGGGTCATGGGGCAGAGGCTTAAGGAGAGCCGCCTAGACCTCCCTCAATCCTGCTACCTCCTCCAGCTTATTTGAGGGAACACCAAACCTGTCTTTACCACAACAGAGTGGCGGGCAGCATCCACAGCCTCATCTATTAATTTAAAAATATTCCATTAATCTGTGTTTTATTGTTTCTTAAATGTTCTTATTTTTCCACTGAAAATGACTTCTACCATTGTTGGATGTGATCATTTACAATATATATGTTTTTGGTACTACACCCTTGATGCTGAAGAATCTGGATTTTCTGTTTTCATTGCATTGAGCTTTTCATATGAGGCTGACAGATTACTCCATGTGGTCCTTGTCCTCCGTCTGTTAGTCATAGCGCCTTTTTCAAATTTTCTTTCTTACTTGAGCGAAAATAAGTGTTTCAGGGGAAATGAACTCCTGCATTTCAGACTCAGTATCGCTTTTTATTTATTTTTAAAAAGTCATCACTCCTGTGGAAACACTTTGGAAAGCTTCCACCTTGGACCTCAGACATTATTATTTAATTTTGTGCAGTCACACTTTCTCCTTATTTCCTGCCTAGAGGTGCAGGCGTCTCTCTTTACCACATCATCACCACTTTCTCCACTTCATCTGGAGGGAAATGTGTCCTTATGTAGAAAATTGGGGCGGGTCAGTCTGCAGATAGTATGCAAACTGTATTCTACAAGGTTGTTGATTCCGAACACTTCAGATTTATTAATGTTGGACACGATGTATCATGCTTCCTTGAGGTTTATTACCAATTGTAAATACCTGACCCATCACTGTGATTTGTACTTAAGAGTAAAATGGCCTTCTTTGGCCATTAGAAGACAGGGGCATTGGTACACTTTTATTTACAAAGCTATGCTTGGATTGCTGCCTCCTTATATTTGTACTTTGGTCACAAGGACAAATAGTGGTTCTTACTCCTTGCGCTCAAATGATCAGCTGCTGTTGTCTGTTCCCCTTGTCCGCACAGAGCTGGGTAAGAAAGCCTTTGTCCACTCTGCGCCTTTTTCATGGAACATGTTACAGAAAGACTGGAAACTAACTGAATTGTTGTCTTTAAATGTTTTTAAAACTAAACTCAAAGGCCTACAGGCTGCCTCAATAATGTGTAATTGTTTTGTGTAATTTTAACTTTGTTTGTTCGTATGTATTTGTCTTGAAATGTGCTGCCTCTTGGCCAGGACTCCCTTGAAAAAGAGGTCTTTGATCTCAACGGGACATTCCTGGTTAAATAAAGGTTAAATAAAAATAAATAAATTAAAATAAGCAGTAAAAACTAAATAGGCCGGTTGTATGTTTTATAAATCCAACAATAATTTTTCTTGGGAACAATTTTTTTTTTCGTTACACAGAGTAATTCTACGTAAACATTAGTAAATGAGGCCCAGTGTCATGCTGACACTTTACAGCTTTACAGATGCACAGACACTTCTTTAATAGGTTCATAATTTCATCAGTTTTGATAAGACTGCCAACATCAGTGGCTGAAATGCAGCCCCAAACCAAAACAGAGTCCCCACTGTGTTTAACGATGGCTGTAAAACACTCACCGTTGTCTCTTCTTGACCTTCTTCATGCACTCTAGCAAGCTGAATTTTTTACATTTGGACCTATCGCTCCATAAGATGTGGAGGATTTTCTCCCCGCTTCCCTTCTATTGGCTTCTTGACACATTTCCTGTTTTTGACGATGCATCTCTCCCCGACCATTTCTTAATAACGTGACATAATTATTTGAATACAATTTCTCTTTGCCATGTGATTTGTATCAATGTTTCAGTGACAATTACTTTGACATCTTCCACATTTTGCAGTTTTATATGCTTTGACAATGGTGGCATTAAACCTCATGGAATGAACCTCTTCTTGCAGGTTTTACAAACATACTTCCTCTCACTTGTGCAACTTCTTGTGTACACTGTCAGTCACTACTTTGACCACATCTTGTTGTAGTTTCGCTAAATTTCACCCCCTCACCCATGTGGATTCTTGTGTGATCCGTCACAGAACTGAAACCTTTGCCAGGAGATTTGCAAAGGTGCTGCCTCTCAGCTGTGTGATTTTTCACGTGAACACTCCCACCACTTTGAGTAAAAACTTCTCCAAATGTTTTGCAAGAACTCTCACTTGTGTGAGACCCCATGTGGACAGTCAAATGACTATTTTGACTGAAAGTCTTACCACAGGTTTTGCAAGAATATGGCCTCTCACCTGTGTGAGTTCTCATGTGTACATTCAAATGACTGTTCTGACTGAAGCTTTTACCACAGGTTACACAGGAGTAGGGCTTATCACCTGTGTGAGTCCTTATGTGGACAGTTAAATCCCTCATTTGGCCAAAACCTTTTCCACATGTTTTACAAGAATACGGCTTCTCACCTGTGTGAGTTCTTGTGTGCCTTTTCAACTTTGATAAGCAGGTAAATTTTTTCCCACATGTGTTGCATTGATAAGGCTTTATATGTGTGTGAGTTTTCATGTGGGCAGTCAAATTACCGCTTTGTGTAAATCTTTTTCCACACGTGGCACAAGAATATGGCTTCTCACCTGTGTGAAACCTAACATGACGTATCAAATTTGAAGCGTCCCTAAACGGTTTCCCACAGATCTTGCAGGGATAGGGCTTTTCACCTGTGTGGGTTCTCATGTGGTTCAGTACTTTGTCACGTCTTCTGAAATTTTTCCCACATGCTTCACAAGAATATGGCTTTTCACCCGTGTGAATGGTTATGTGGCACTTCAACTTTTCCAAGCGGATAAATCTTTTTCCACAAGTGTTGCATTGGTAAGGTTTTATACCTGTATGCGTCGCCATGTGCACCGTTAAATTGCCTTTATGATAAAATCGCTTCCCACAAGTATCGCAAGAATGTCGCTTCTCACCTGTGTGATATCTAATGTGACATATCAGATTTGATCTGTCACTAAATGCTTTCCCACAGATGTTACAGGCAAAAGGCTTTTCACCGGTGTGAGTTCTTATATGGACCAACAAGTTATCCTTTCTCCTGAATTTTTTCCCACATGCGTCGCAAGAGAAAGGCTTCTCACCTGTGTGAATGCTCGTGTGTACTTTCAATGTTGACACGTATTTAAATCTCTTCCCACAGGTGTTACAAGAATATGGTTTCTCATCTGCTCTTCCCTGGCATAGAGATTCGTGAGAAAGGAGCTGGCTGTTTGGCTCTTCTTTACAGGAACTCTGTTCCTCAAAAACTGAAGAGATCATGAAGGGATTGGTTTGCTGCTCCAGTACAAGCTGCTCTCCCTCCAGTACAAGCTGCTCTCCCTCCAGCACAAGCTGCTCTCCCTCCAGCACAAGCTGCTCTCCCTCCTGATTTGTGAAGAGTTCCTCCTCTTCCTCTTTTATTTGTAGAAGGCCTAGGTCCTGCTGGTTCAGACCAGATTTATTCTCCAGGTTAAAGAGCCATTTGTCATCGAAAATGTCCTCCTTGCATGCATAGTGGTCTAAAGGAATAAAGGGACACATAAAAACATTACTACTGCGATGAGAGGTAAATACATTTTTCAACACCAATAATGACCTTAGACATTGTTGTATTTGGTGTATGATATTGTGAGTTTTTTCTATCCGTTCACCATCTAAATGTATTTGCTTCCACCAATTTGTATGTGTGCAGCTGACAGCCGAGGCTTGTGCGTTAATAAAGACAAGCCTGCAGTCCGCGAGTCCTCTGTTGGGATAGTATGAGTACTATGAGGTAATTAAGATATAATGGGGCCTGATGATTCAAGACTTCGTAGGTGAGAAGAAGGATTTTAAATTCAATTATGGATTTAATAGGTAGTCAGTAAGGACAACCCAGCATGGGAGAAATAGTTCCCATTTCTAGTTCCTGTTAGTGCTGCTGTACATTTGCTGCAGTGTCTTAGATCCACTTATGCTTTTCTGGGAGCCTTTAAAATAGCCAACAACAAGGAGTCAATATAGTTCAGCCTTGAAGTAACAAATGTGTGGTGTAGTTTTTCACCATCACCATTAACTCGGACGTTAAAGGACATATGCTGGTTAAAAATGACTCCGAGACTCTTCAGTGTTTCTGGAGTCGTTGTGTTAAACCAGAGTAAACGTCATGTTTCTAAAGCTCCATTTTGTCTGAATTTAGGAGAAAAACAATTACTGGACATGCAGACCGTTATGTCTTTCAGACAAACCTGCAGTTTAACTGATTTCTGTTATCAGGTCTCATTTTTGAAAAATAAATAGGTAGATCTGTAATGACCTGAGGCAGCTTTATCAACTAAAGGCTTTGAAAGTAATGGTTAATTTACAGCAGCATAAAAACCCGTGGTACATAATGTTTTTAACACTGATAAAATTATCACTTTTAATATCAATGCATTGTATTTCTATTGTGTCTAATAGACACACTGATGGTTTGGAGAGACTGAAAGAAGCAGTCTAAATAAAAATCAGTGGATGTTTAAGTTGAATACTTGAAGATGGATCTCATGGAAGGATGTGATCGTTTCCTCTCTTGAATGGCTAAATTCTTTTGCTTGTGAAGAATTTTAAGAAATCATGACTACTTAAAGTTAATAGGTTATTGGGCTGTGCAGAGCTCTGACTGTCAGCATAGCTACGGTGCAGAAAAGAGGATGGTTTTTATTAGTAAGCGAGTTTTTGTTAGAAAGGAACAAACTATTTTTCCAGGACAAACTCTAAGTTAGAGTTATCTCCATGAAGGCATGTGTTGGTGAGTTATATGAAGGAAATATCAGCCAAACTGCTTTGATTTGCCATTTTCTTTTTTTTCAGTAGTAATGTTACATTCACTCTGACGAATGGGAACATTGTAACCTTTGTTTCTGTGTTGTCTCTTCTTTGGCTTCAGCTTTGTGCTGGTGTCCACACGGTTGTCTACTTCCTGGTAATGATTCTTAGATCCAGGAGAGCTGTGACAGATGAACTGGTCAGAACGTATTTTGGGTTCATTATCATCACTTTCCTCATTAGTGCAAGGCACCATGAAGGTGTCAGTTTCCTGCTTCAGTAAAAGCTGCTCTTCATTCTCAGTGAAGCAGTGTTCCTCGTGTTCCTCTTTAATCGGCAGAGGAACCGTTTCCTCCTGGTCCAAACTGGAGATGCTCTCCTCATTGCAGAGCTGCTGGTCTGTGAGAACGTCCGTATTGTAGACATGTTGTGGGAGATCTTCAGAAAAAAAGAAATAAAAAGGTACACATGACAAAAGGTTACTCCTGTGATCATTGGACATTCAAGTTAGTGACAGAAACAGGTTTCTTTGTGATAAAACAACAATAAAAATGCTAAATTTAAGGTTCTACAGTGAGAGCATGCTGCTCACACTGTTTCATCATTTGTTGGACAGCTTTAATTGAAGCAGCTTTTTAAAAATGTACATTAACCATCCATTTCTGTTCTCAAACGGATCTCCCTGTTGGAGCTCAGTGTGGGGGGAGTTATTTTTTCTCCTTGTAACAACAAGAGGCATGGCATGGGAGGCGGCGATAAAGAGAGGGGACTGGAACTACTAACAATGCGAAGCCTTAGTTTTTAACCTTTCAGCGTCAATCTGCGATTGAGGATGGAGCCTCTCAGTGCCTCATTTGTAAATTAAATATCCTCCACAGAGCTTTATGTTGTGCATTTTCTATGGTTTCGGTTTGGGTCGCTGCTCATGTGGTCGAGCAGCCAGTGCTACCTAGCCTGACCTGTCTCTCCAATGTGATGTTTGTGTATTGTATGTATGGTCGGCAAGGTATCATCTACTTTAATTGCCCCTTGGGGATAAATAAAGTCTCTCTGACTGAAATACAGATCTTTTTGTTCTTGTCCTCCATTTTTAGCCTAAATTAATTGGAGAAATTTTCAAGAAATCTTTTTGATACTTGATGAAAATCATTTGCAGTGGATGTCTAAAGTCCAAGAACTTCTCAAAGGACTACGAATTCACAAACAGGCTGCTCCTGGTTCCAGGTATTAGCCTTAGCACCAGTCTGCAGCATGCATCAATCATAACGCACAGCACGATGTGCCACACGCTTCAAATGCTATTTGTTGTCATATTTTAGTAATATGCAAACATCTTTTGTAGTAACATGTTTTCATGTTTGACATCAGTTTATTGTGTGTTTTTCCTCTTGGGTGTCTGTCTGCAGTATAGCGTGTAATGCTCATAATGCACAATGCCAGGTATGAAGAATGTGATTAGTTGTTCAAATGTTATTAGTTTTTGGCATGTTTACTTAACGGTTTTTCAAATGTAACATAATATCTGAGTGTTTCTTAGTTTTAGACGAGTTAGGCGATTAAAAAAAGAAAAACAGACTAAGACGTCAGGAACATCCCTGGCTTCTAGTGGAGAGCTGTGTTTATGAAAAATCCAATATCACTCTTATTACCCTGGTGTGTTTCTGACTCTCCTCAGAGCACATGCTCCTCTTACAATTAGTTTCAGCAAAATTGTAAATCAAGTAGGAAAATTACATTTATGGAATTGACAGAGTCTAGACAATATTTTATCGGCAGTCCTCTAATGACCCGTTTTCTGAAAGGCACCATGTGGTTGCTTTGTTTAGTGCCATGTCGCACATTCACAGCTCCCACAAAGCTCACCCTGAACTCACCACACAACAGCTGATTAAAGTCACCCACCCATATCTACACTGCTCTAGTACACTTCACATTTGGATGGCTGCTAGGTTAAAACAGGGTTTGGAAAAACATTCCTCTTCTGGTACAGCATTGGACTGAAAATGATTTTAAAATCAGCCAGTAGCCAAAGAACAAAAAAATATATCGCAGTAGGTGAAACTGTGGCCTCTCCTATGCAAAGTATACATAAACCATGAGCAGGTTAAGACTTTTGCACAATATTGAGTTTTTATACTTTACCAGTCTTGGTAGCCGGGAATCGGTCCGCCAGGACCTTTGATCCTGGCCGCCGCCTAACTCACATTGCACCAGACCCCTATGGCGCCTCCTGCGGGTGGTGGGCCTGCAGGAAGATGGGCCCATGTCCCCTTTTCGGGCTGTGTCCGGCCGAGCCACCAGACGCTCGCCCTCGGGCACCCTCCCCCCCAGGGCGGGGCCCCGGTAACCCTATCCCGGGCAGGGTGAACTGTTCCCTCAATGGTCTTTTCATAGGGGTCTTCTGAATCGCTCTTTGTCTGGAGTGCCCACTCCGGGTCAGGGATGAGTTCCTGCCCCAAGTGGAGGAGTTTAAGTATCTCGGGGTCTTGTTCACAAGTGATGGGAGAAGAAAGTGGGAGATTGACAGACGGATTGGTGCTGCGGCTGCACTGATGCGGACGCTGTACCAGTCCGTCGTGGTGAAGAGGGAGCTGAGCGTAAAAGCGAAGCTCTCAATTTACCGGTCGATCTACGCCCTTACCCTCACCTATGGTCACGAGCTGTGGGTAGTGACCGAAAGAACGAGATCGCGGATACAAGCGGCAGAAATGAGCTTCCTCCGAAGGGTGGCTGGCCTCTCCCTTAGAGATAGGGTGAGAAGTTCGGCCATTCGGGAGGGACTCAGAGTAGAGCCGCTGCTCCTCCACATCGAAAGGAGCCAGCCGAGCAGTTTGGGCATCTGACAAGGATGCCTCCTGGGCGCCGCCTGGGCGAGGTTTTCCGAGCATGTCCCACCGGGAGGAGGCCCCGGGGCAGACCCAGGACACGCTGGAAAGATTATATCTCTGGTCAGAGGAGGCAATAGCGGAACTACAGGGCTGTTTCGAGGTGACCGACTGGGAAACACTCTGTGAGCCTCACGCCGAGGACATCAATGGGCTTACTGAGTGTATCACAGGCTACATAACTTTCTGCACCGACTCCATTGTTCCAGCTCAGACTGTTCATTGTTACCCAAATAACAAGCCGTGGGTGACTAAGGACATCAAAGCCCTCCTCAACAACAAGAAGAGGGCTTTCAGAGGGGGCAACAAAGAGGAGGTGAGGAAGATCCAGGTGTTACTAAAGGACAAGATCAGAGAGGCTAAGGACAATTACAGGAGGAAGCTGGAGTGGAAACTCCAGCAGAACAGCATGAGAGAGGTGTGGAGGGGCATGAAGACCATCACTGGATTCAGGCCAACCAACAGCAGGGGAGCTGAGGGAGGTGAGAATAGAGCCGACGAGTTGAATCTGTTTTTCAATAGATTCGACACCACAGTGTCTGCTCCCACCCCCACAACCTCACCTGCAGTCAGCCTGGAATCCAGAGCCACACCACTGTGCCAGCCTCTCGCTTCACATGTTGCCTCCTGTGAGATTCCTGACACCCCTCCCCCACCCATCACCTTCACTCAATACCAGGTTGAGATGCAAATGAGGAGACTTCACTCAGGCAAGTCTGCTGGACCAGACGGAGTGAGTCCCCTTGTCCTCAAGACCTGTGCCCCCCAGCTGTGTGGAGTCTTTCATAAACTGTTTATGCTGAGTCTGAGTCTGCAGAGGGTCCCGGTGATGTGGAAGACATCATGCCTCGTCCCTGTACCAAAGACGCCTCGTCCCAGTGGCCCCCAGGATTACAGGCCCGTGGCACTGACCTCCCACATCATGAAGACCCTGGAAAGGCTCATCCTGGACCAGCTGCGACCCATAGTAAGACCACATCTGGATCCCCTTCAGTTCGCTTATCAGCCTCGTCTCGGAACAGAGGACGCCATCATCTACCTGCTCAATCGTGTCTACACCCATCTGGACCAGCCGGCGAGCACTGTGAGGGTCATGTTTTTTGACTTTTCCAGTGCTTTCAACACCATCAGGCCGACCCTCCTGGGTGATAAGTTAGCAGCGATGCAGGTGGATGCTTCTCTGGTGTCCTGGATTGTTGATTACCTGACAGGAAGACCACAATATGTACGTCTCCCACAGTGTGTGTCTGACAAGGTGATTAGCAACACAGGGGCACCACAGGGGACTGTCCTCTCCCCCTTCCTCTTCACCCTCTACACCACAGACTTCAGCCATTGCACAGAGACCTGCCATCTTCAGAAGTTTTCTGATGACTCTGCGGTGGTTGGATGCATCAGCAGGGATGATGAGACAGAGTACCGGGCTGTGGTCGACTCCTTTGTCACGTGGTGTGAGCAGAATCATCTGCAGCTCAACGTGGCAAAGACCAAGGAACTGATCGTGGACTTCAGGAAGACCAGGAAACACTTGACCCCTGTTTCAATCCAGGGGGTCAGTGTTGACATTGTGGAGGACTATAAATACCTTGGAGTACACATTGACAATAAACTGGACTGGGCTAAAAACACCACAGCACTTTACAGGAAGGGCCAGAGTCGTCTCTATTTTTTGAGGCGACTGAGGTCCTTCAACATCTGCCAGAAAATGCTGAGGATTTTCTATGAGTCTGTTGTGGCCAGTGCGATCCTCTATGCTGTTGCATGCTGGGGGAGCAGGCTGAGGGTCGCAGATGCCAACAGACTTAATAAACTGATCCGTAAGGCCAGCAATGTTGTGGGGATGGAGCTGGACTCCCTCAAGGTGGTGTCGGAGAGGCGGATGCTGTCCAAGATAAAGACAATGTTGGATAACACCTCCCACCCACTCCATGACATGTTGGTCAGTCACAGGAGCTCGTTCAGTGAGAGACTGAGATTACCCAAAAGCACCACTGAACGACACAGGAAATCATTCCTGCCTGTGGCCATCTCCCTGTACAACGCATCCACTTAACACACTGTTTGCTGCTACAGCTACACATGTTTCTTTTCCAACTATTTATTTATAAGTGACTTATGTATGTATGTATGTATGTATATATATGTATATATTGTACTATTCTTAGTTAGCGTATTGTCTGTCTTGTCTTAATGTTGGTTTAAAATGGAGCACTGTAACAAAAAATAATTTCCCCCAGGGATCAATAAAGTATTCTGATTCTGATTCTGATCTCTCAGCTGGCCTGGGAACGCCTTGGTGTTCCCCAGATAAGCTGGAGGAAGTGGCTGGGGAGAGGGAGGTCTGGGCTTCTCTGCTTAGGCTGCTGCCCCCGCGACCCGGCTCCGGATAAGCAGAAGAAGATGGATGGATATATTTTACCAGGTGAAAATATTTAAGAATGAAAGCTCTCAAAGAGAACATCCCAACAATCATCCTCCATGGAGCAAGCATTTAGGTATTCGTGCACTACACGAGTAGTTACCTGCACGAGTAGGTTTTTTTTGAAGAAAGCACCATCTGTTGTTGACACTCAGCAAAGCGGTGTGTTTATAGTGGACACTGAGCTGCAGCCACCCACTGAGTAATTGTATTAACTCAATTATAAAACATCATTGTTGCAAACTCTTTGCTTCAGTGCTTCATTTAATGCATGACTCTGTAGCACTCACCCATATCTTCAACTGAAAATAGACCTGCAGGGCTCTAGAGGGCAACCAAATCTCTGATTGTTCGCATTTGGGGGGTTAGCGTCCAGAGATAGTCAGGGATGGGACCTCTGCGATTGGCCGTGGTCCTGTAATTGTCCCTTAGTCCTTCGCATGGACGTTTGAAAGTGCAGGCACATAGAGAGAGGTGAGTAGCTTGAACAAAGCGATATCGATTCATGAAATCCTGAATCGACTTTTAAATATAAATGTATTTTGCCAGAAATGCCGGAATCTCAGGTTAAAGCTCACAAAACTATTTCAACAAACAGCAAATGAGAGCAGGAAGCCATAAACACAGAGCGGACCATCAGAATCAGCTTTCTCTTTCTCGGATTTCTCACCCGACAGCATGTACACGAACACGCCGTCGGGGCTGAAAGCCGACAGCTCACTGACTCTGAGATTTAAGATTCCTTAAATAATGTTTTATTAATAAAAGAAATCCTGTCCACCCAACATCAACATATCTCAGACATCTTCAGGCTCTCTGCCCTTGGTGTGTTTTGGACCAGCACCTGTGACATCAGTACTTGGTAATGTTCCCTGTGTTTCATGTGTCTGAGCGAACACACCAACTCCCTGAGCGATCCCTTGGACCACTGTGAGCAAGAGCAGACGTGTGCACTGTGGTCACACCAGCATCGAATCCATCCAAGTTACATGGTTTATTAAAATAATCAAATTACAGCATTTACATTTATGTTAGACTACTTTTAATTAACTGCTTTAGCCCACTTACAGTGAAAATTAAAAAAATCTTGTCCATGTCCTGTGTAGTATGTTAACACTATTGGAAGTAAAAATAACTTGAACTCCAATTTTGAAAACACAACTTTCTTTTTTTCTTTTTTTTAAAAATAAAGCTCTGACTTGTATTATGAGCCTGTGGTCTGGGATAGAGTCCTGTAACTCTCTGGCTGTGTCCCAATTCAGGGTCTGCACGCTTGAAGTACGCATTTTAAGTCCGATTACGTCACCGCCACGCGGTCCCAATTCGAAGTGCACTTCAAATGCGTACTCCAAATGCGCCGTCGATTTCCCCAAATATCAAGTGTGGTCCGGTGCACGCTTTGTGGTCCCATATATCCCACAATTCATAGCGCGGCGGTGGGTGTGGATTATTTTGCCGCAAAATACGGCAGAAGGCAGAAGGGAGCGGCCAAAGAGTGAACTGTCAAAAGTAAGTACTGAATATGATGTCACTTATTTATTATGTGTGAATGTTTAATAACGAAGAAAATTAAAACATTACTGTTGGCCACATGTCGGCAAAGTTATGTGACATTAGTGCCTTTATGTGTGGACGGGATTATTTTTTAAAACGAAAATGGAAAATCTCCGTTTTCAAAAATACCCATGTACGTGTGGACGTAGCCTCAGTCTCTGACTGGAAGCGCTAATTCGTCATTCGGCTTTTGTCAGACTAAAGTAACTGTTAAAACTGTTTGAAAAGCTCAGCTATAACACAAGGAGAGATTGAGAATTTCCTTTTAGTTCTCAGTTTATTTGATATTGACAAAAGTTAGTCAGTTTTGTCTGTTCTTCTGTAAAACAAACTAAGATTTATTTTTAGAATTAATATTTTGTTTCTAAGTGGAATTGACAATTTAGTCTGTTTCGTTTGTGCTATTTTGAAACTTAAACGCTTTAGTGGCTGCCTTTTGTGTAGTTTGCAATATTTGCCTTTATTTATCTGAAAAAGTCTCATGTTCCTTAAGTACATCTACCCTGTTGAACTTATTATGGGAAATAAATATTTAAATAAAAACAAGCTGCTGATTATTTCACATTTTACTTGTGAGCAACGGCACATTTAAATCTTACAAATATAGTTATTTGGCTTATATCGTGATAGATATCGTTATCGCCTGAAATGAAAAAAACATATCGTGATATGAAAAAATCTCATATCGCCCAGCTCTACTATAAGGATGTTATGTGTTTGTAGACTTTCTGCCCAGTTTGACCCATTTAGCAGACGTCAGCCTGTTTAAGGCTCTGATATCTATTCTGTATGACTTAAAGCAGTTATGACATGGTCTGATTTTCTCACCCAATAAAGGAATATTTCATATATCAGTCTACTCTTCATTCTATCAGAAACTGTTTTCACAGCTCGTACATTTTCTTTTTACACATATATGTAAGCATTGAGCCAAATTTAGTAATGCCAACATACTGAAGGAACAACATTTGTCTCTTATGTATAATACATCTGTATATACACTTTTGAGTGAAGATTTAAGGTGATTGGAAATATATATAACTGCAACTTGAATCTTTGACCCAGAGTTCAAGCTCAGTGCTGTAATATACCCCCCTCTTCCGGGGGGCGGGTGGGGGTATATATATTATATATGGCTACGGATACCGACTACGGAACGGAGCAGTTGTCAGCCACCTCCTGTACATGGATGACATCAAGCTGTATGCCAAGAGTGAACGAGACATCGATTCACTGATCCACACTACCAGGCTATACAGCAATGACATTGGAATGTCGTTCGGACTGGAGAAGTGTAGTCGGATGGTAACAAAGAGAGGGAAGGTAGTCAGAACTGAGGGGATTGAAATACCAGAAGGCAACATTGCAGACATAGAGGACAGCTACAAGTACCTGGGGATCCCACAGGCAAATGGGAGCCATGAAGAGGCCGCTAGAAAGGCTGCAACCACCAAGTACCTGCAGAGGGTCAGGCAAGTCCTGAGGAGTCAGCTGAACAGTAAGAACAAGATCCGGGCCATCAACACCTACGCCCTTCCCGTGATCAGGTACCCTGCTGGGGTAATAGGCTGGCCAAAGGAGGAGATAGAAGCCACTGACATAAAGACAAAAAAGCTCCTTACCATGCATGGAGGGTTTCACCCCAAGTCCAGCACCCTGAGGCTGTACGCTAAGCGGAAGGAAGGGGGCCAGGGACTGGTGAGTGTCAGCACCACAGTCCAGGATGAGACAACGAACATCCAAGAATACATTGGGAAGATGGCCCCAACTGACCGAGTGCTCAGTGAATACCTCAGGCAGCAGAAACCCAAGAAAGAGGAGGGAGATGAGGAACCATCATGGAAGGACAGGCCCCTGCACGGTATGTACCACCGGCAGATAGAGGAGGTGGCTGACATCCAGAAATCCTACCAGTGGCTGGACAAAGCTGGACTGAAAGACAGCACAGAGGCACTAATCATGGCAGCACAAGAACAATCTGTGAGCACAAGATCCATAGAGGCTGGGGTCTATCACACCAGGCAAGACCCCAGGTGCAGGCTGTGTAAAGATGCCCCAGAGACAATCCAGCACATAACAACAGGGTGCAAGATGCTAGCAGGCAAGGCATACATGGAACGCCATAACCAAGTGGCCGGCATAGTGTACAGGAACATCTGTGCCGAGTATAACCTGGAAGTCCCGAGGTCAAAATGGGAGATGCCCCCAAGGGTGGTGGAGAATGACCGAGCTAAGATCCTGTGGGACTTCCAGATACAGACGGACAAAATGGTGTAGGGCTGCTCGATTATGGCAAAAATGATAATCACGATTATTTTCACTGAAATTGAGATCTCAATTATTTGACGATATTTATTTAACCCTTTAAGACCTACTATAGAACCAAGTCCGCCAGAGCTCATATTATTTTTTTACATGTTGTAGTGCCATTTGTGGGAGCATTTCAAGTTGCTATACTACTGTTATAGCCCATATTTTAATAATATGTATGCATTAAGTCCATAGTAACTACATTAATTGCAAAAAAGTGCAATAAACTACAAAAAAATTGAAAATTGTTTTTGTTTTTTTTTACATATATTTCTACTTGGAGAAATTTAAGAGGTTTATCTCTCAAAACTTTAAATACAAAAAAGTTGCAAAAAATAGTTTCCCACCACAGGAAATTTATTTTGAGTGTCTTCATAGTTTTATTTTGGAGATACACCAATTTTTATATACTGCAGGAAAAACAAAAAAACAATCCTATGATGCAAATTTGCAAAGAAAACAGCAGGTGCATCAAAATAAACTATTTCCAGCAGTGCAATTCGAGTTCTAAGCATCCCAGAAACAATTCAGAAAAGTCAAACATGACTTATGAAAACACCATTATAGGCTTTTAAGGCCTACAAGTAAAAAACTACATTTTCTGCGAAAATGACGTCGCTTCCGGTTTCGGGCAGGAAATGGCGGACATGCGACAGTTCGCGCTGACGTCTGTTTCACTGTGGGAAGTGTTACGAACAGCTGATCGGATCGGCAAAGCGTGTTTCTGGAATATTATGTTTTTGTTCCTGCAAGCGCTTTTTATGCAAATTTTGCAAAGCTTTATGTGGAAGGAAACCGTGACCGAGGACAAGCTGATGGCATAAGATGTAAGTACAACTCCTCCGGTTTCATATGCAAAAAAATATATTGCGCTAGTTTACACGGTTCAGGTTCTACAGGGAATTAAAAATAGCTACACAAAACGGAGCGTGCAGCTCTGACCAGCTTTAAAGGGTTAACAATAACAACGTATTGAATAATGACTTTAAAAAATAATATAAAATAGTGTGCAACACCACTGAAGTTTTTTTTTACCTCTCTTTTCAGCCAACAGCAGTCACTCTTCTCTCCAAATAACTTCTGCTTAGCTTTCCGAGCTTCCCTCGGGTCCTCTTAATCAGCGGTCTCCACCTTTTTTTGCGCCACGGACCGGTTTATGCCCGACAATATTTTCACGGACCGGCCTTTAAGGTGTCGCGGATAAATGAGGGAGGGGCTAATAATCGGCTCAGTCATTTTTAATGATCGTTGAAAGCCCAGATCGTAATCATGATTAAAATTCAATTAATTGAGCAGCCCTAAAATTGTGGTGGCTAACCAACCGGTCATAGTGGTGGTAGACAAACAGAAGAAGACGGCCGTAGTGATCGATGTAGCAGTTCCGAATGACAGCAATATCAGGAAGAAGGAACACGAGAAGCTGGAGAAATACCAAGGGCTCAGAGAAGAGCTCGAGAGGATGTGGAGGGTGAAGGTAACGGTGGTCCCCGTGGTAATCGGAGCACTAGGTGCGGTGACTCCCAAGCTAGGCGAGTGGCCCCAGCAGATCCCAGGAACAACATCGGAGATCTCTGTCCAGAAGAGCGCAGTCCTGGGAACAGCTAAGATACTGCGCAGGACCCTCAAGGTCCCAGGACTCTGGTAGAGGACCCGAGCTTGAAGGATAAACCGCCCGCAGGGGCGTGCTGGGTGTTTTTTATATATATATATATACTAGGGGTGCAACGATATTCGTATCGATATTGAACCGTTCGATACAGTGCTTTCGGTTCGGTACGCATATGTATCGAACAATACAACATTTGTAATTTATTTTATCAACTTTCCTTCTGACGATGCTGTCTGTGTTGAGCGCTCAGTGAATCTGTGTTCGACTACTCCGCCTAGGCTGCACTGTCCAGCGCAGATCCACTGAGCGCTCAACACAGACAGCATAGTCAGAAGGAAGAGCGCAGGGCAAGCTAGCAAGACAGAAGTTAAGCTCTCCTTGCAACAGGCAAATTGAACCTCATTCAGATATGGCGTTTGGAATTATTTTGGTTTTCATGTGACGTATGACCCTGAAGGTAAGCGAGTCATGGACTAAAGTAAAACAGTATGTTGGATGTGCCATGCAATGCTCAATTACATGGGTGGGAACTAGTGTGTTAGCGCAGTTAGCTCGTTAACGTGTTGGCCGTCTAGCCCCATGCACGGAGCGATCGGCGGTAGCTCGTTAACGGAGATTTGCCGTGTTGTGGCGTTAAGGTCATTTCAACGAGATTAACCTGAAAGCACTAGTGGGAACACAACGAATATGACTGCACATTTACGCCGACATCATCCTAGTGCAAAGACAAAAACAACAAGCATGCTACTAACTTTAGCCGAGTCATTTAGACAGCTGTTAGCACATGATTCTCCTTATGCTGCTGAGAATATAGCCCAGAAGAAGCGGATAGTATAGCTTTTATTTTGGAAAGAGCCATTTCTCTGTAATAAACTCTCTTTTCCAAAGATGAGTGATTCCTCAATCAGATACAGGGCTTGCAATATCGCTAGCCCCAGGACGTCGGGCTAGCGATTTTTTCTGTCGTGCTACCAAAATCTCTCTCTGCCCTGCCCGTCGGGCTATTGTAGGAAAAATATATGTCAATGCTTTTGCATTCTTTCAGAAATGTAGCTGGGTAATTATGTCATTGGCATCGGTGAGCCACTGTCAATATGTGACATATTGAAGTCGCGTTTGAATTTGCGCTTGTTTTTTTGCTTTCACTTTGCAATCGTGCGAACTGTGTATAGAGAGCGACAGCAGTGATCTGTGAGTGATGATAATTTGTGCACCAATTACTCTGACATCGTCTTATCAATCGTTAGCTTACTATGCAAACATGACAAGTGAAATCTCCCACAGCTTAAACATGTGAGAGGTTGATCACGCAGAGAATCGCTGAGCTTATGTGAGTGCGTGTGTAAAAGCATTTCAGTTCTGCTGAGCCAAATAAGTCATGGTCAGGGTGAAGAAGTGACAGCCAAAGAAAAGCTTACCACAAAACGGAGAAGTTATGACAAATCAGACTATAAGGCAAAAAGAAAGTGCAGCTTTATGGTTTCATGGACAAAAGAATTTCTGTGGCTGCAATATGACGAGCTAAATAACCAGGGCTGCACATAAGTAGTCCACAGGTGCGCATTCGCTGTCAAAATAAAAAACACGCACAGGGGTTAGGGTTAAATTTAAAAACTGTACTTTTGAGTTAAAATATATATATTTATAATTTTAATAAATGACAAATTAAAAAGGCATGAACATTTTTTTTGTATCGAAAAAATATCGAACCGTGACACCAAAGTATCGAACCGAACCGTGAATTTTGTGTATCGTTGCACCCCTAATATATATATATATATATATATACATACATACATACATACATATATACATACACACATATATATATATATATATATATATATATATTAGGGGTGCAACGATATTCGTATCGATATTGAACCGTTCGATACAGTGCTTTCGGTTCGGTACGCATATGTATCGAACAATACAAAATTTGTAATTTATTTTATCAACTTTCCTTCTGACGATGCTGTATGTGTTGAGCGCTCAGTGAATCTGCGTTCGACTACTCCGCCTAGGCTCGACAGTGCAGCCTAGGCGGAGTAGTCGAACGCAGATTCACTGAGCGCTCAACACATACAGCATCGTCAGAAGGAAGAGCGCAGGGCAAGCTAGCGAGACAGAAGTTAAGCTCTCCTTGCAACATGGACCTCCCCCCACCCTCATTCAGATCTGGCGTTTGGAATTATTTTGGTTTTCATGTGACGTATGACCCTGAAGGTAAGCGAGTCATGGACTAAAGTAAAACAGTATGTTGGATGTGCCATGCAATGCTCAATTACATGGGTGGGAACTAGTGTGTTAGCGCAGTTAGCTCGTTAACGTGTTGGCCGTCTAGCCCCATGCACGGGGCGATCGGCGGTAGCTCGTTAACGGAGATTTGCCGTGTTGTGGCGTTAAGGTCATTTCAACGAGATTAACCTGAAAGCACTAGTGGGAACACAACGAATATGACTGCACATTTACGCCGACATCATCCTAGTGCAAAGACAAGTGGAAGCAGAAAAAAAACAAGCAAGCATGCTACTAACTTTAGCCGAGTCATTTAGACAGCTGTTAGCACATGATTCTCCTTATGCTGCTGAGAATATAGCCCAGAAGAAGCGGATAGTATAGCTTTTATTTTGGAAAGAGACATTTCTCTGTAATAAACTCTCTTTTCCAAAGATGAGTGATTCCTCAATCAGATACAGGGCTCGCAATATCGCTAGCCCGACGTCCCGGGGCTAGCGATTTTTCCAGTCGGGCTACCAAAATCTCTCTCTGCCCTGCCCGTCGGGCTATTGTAGGAAGGAAAAATATATGTCAATGCTTTTGCATTCTTTCGGAAATGTAGCTGGGTAATTATGTCATTGGCATCGGTGAGCCACTGTCAATATGTGACATATTGAAGTCGCGTTTGAATTTGCGCTTGATTTTTTGCTTTCACTTTGCAATCGTGCGAACTGTGTATAGAGAGCGACAGCACTGATCTGTGAGTGATGATAATTTGTGCACCAATTCCTCTGACATCGTCTTATTAATCGTTAGCTTACTATGCAAACATGACAAGTGAAATCTCCCGCAGCAAGCTTAAACATGTGAGAGGTTGATCTCGCAGAGAATCGCTGAGCTTATGTGAGAAGCGCAAATTCAAACGCGATTTCAATATGTCACATATTGACAGTGGCTCACCGATGCCAATGACATAATTACCCAGCTACATTTCCGAAAGAATGCAAAAGCATTGACATATATTTTTCCTTCCTACAATAGCCCGACGGGCAGGGCAGAGAGAGATTTTGGTAGCCCGACTGGAAAGATCGCTAGCCCCGGGACGTCGGGCTAGCGATATTGCGAGCCCTGTATCTGATTGAGGAATCACTCATCTTTGGAAAAGAGAGTTTATTACAGAGAAATGTCTCTTTCCAAAATAAAAGCTATACTATACGCTTCTTCTGGGCTATATTCTCAGCAGCATATTAAACATATCAGGTCCCCATAAGGAGAATCCTGTGCTAACGGCTGTCTAAATGACTCGGGTAAAGTTTGTAGCATGCGTGCTTGTTGTTTTTGTCGGCTTCCACTTGTCTTTGCACTAGGATGATGTTGGAGTAAATGTGCAGTCATATTCGTTGTGTTCCCACTAGTGCTGTCAGCGTAAATCTCGTTGAAATGACCTTAACGCCACAACACGGCAAATCTCTGTTAACGAGCTACCGCGGATCGCCCTGAGCGTGGGGCTGGACGGCCAACACGTTAGCGAGCTAACTGCGCTAACACACTAGCTCCCACCCATGTAATTGAGCATTGCGTGGCACATCCAACATACTGTTTTACTTTAGTCCATGACGCGCTTACCTTCAGGGTCATACGTCAGATGAAGACCAAAATAGTTCCAAACGCCAGATCTGAATGAGGGTGGAGGGGTTCATATTGGCATGTTGCAAGGAGAGCTTAACTTCTGTCTCGCTAGCTTGCCCTGTGCTCAGTGAATCTGCACTCGACTACTCCGCCTAGGCTGCACTGTCGAGTGCAGATCCACTGAGCGCTCAACACAGACAGCATCGTCAGAAGGAAAGTTGATAAAATAAATTACAAATTTTGTATTGTTCGATACATATGTGTACCGAACCGAAAGCACTGTATCGAACGGTTCAATATCGATACGAATATCGTTGCACCCCTAATACATACACATATATATACATACATAGACATATATATACATACATACATACATACATACACACATACATATATATATATACATACACATATACATATATATATGTCAAACCAGTTTTTTAATATATTTAACTCCTTTTCCGCTGTAGTCAGAAGCTGTTCTAGTTTTTTACCTGAGCAGTACAGACTGGTATCATCAGCAAACAATACACATTTTAACAGTTTGGAAATGCTACATATGTCATTTATATATAATAAAAATAATTTAGGGCCCAGCACAGAGCCCTGAGGAACACCACAAGTTACCTTCAACTGCTTAGATTTTACATTATTGAATTCGACATATTGATTTCTGTCATCCAGGTAACTTTTCATCCACTTGTATGCTAACCCTCTTATGCCATATCTCTCTAGTTTATTCATTAATATAGAATGATCAATTGTATCAAACGCCTTTTTTAAGTCTATAAAAACACCAACAGTATATTCCTGTCATTTGCTGTCATGTAGTTCTTGTTATGGATAAAAAGTGTCTTTTTTTTGTTTCAAAACAGCTGATAACTATTCGCTGATAGCTGCCAACATCTGCAAACAAATATAATTCTATAAAGTGGTTCTATATATTGTGTAACTGTTCATATAGAGAGTTATTAAATTTATTGCTAATGCAATCATATGGCACACTGACTTCTGAGGAAATTTTAAATGGCACTCGTCATCAGAAAGGTTGCCTACCCCTGCTGTAGATTATTTATTATAAGCCTATTTTTACTTTGCTTACCAACACAATTTAAAAACTGGTTTATAGTATGAAGTTCGCATAGTCGACAAAAGTCCTGAATCGGTCATGTGCTTTGGAGCACAGGCACATCCATCAACTCTACAAGGTTAACTCTGTAATCATCAAAGGTTGTTACGTTCAAACTGAGGGCTATCTTCCAATGTACACACACTAACAGTCCAGCAAAGGTTTGAGCTGTCTGAACATCATGCCAAAAATAGAATAGAATAGAATAATCCTTTAATTGGCCCACAAGGGGAAATTTGGTTGTAACAGCAGCCAAAAAGACACATATACAAACAAAGAGTACACAGGACACAGAACAGAAACATACACAATTTTCTTACATATTTACATTAAGGACAAAGTGAAAAAAGGACTCTGTCAGATCGCAGCTGCTGATACTGGCTGCAAGCTTGGAGTGGCGCTGGAAGTCATATATAAATAACCAAAGACATTTAAACTTGAGAAAAATAACTTTTGTTGCTCACAAATCAGGAGATGGCTATAAGTTATTACAGCGTTTCCAGGTTTAAAGAATTGGAATTAGAAGCAACATCAAGAAATATAAAGTGTGCCACACAATACAGAAAATGCCTGAAGAAAGATCCAGCGGTCTAAAGACCCAGAACAGCTGCCGAGACACTAGAGTGAATGACTTAGCCACGTTGTGAAAAGTAGATTCAAAGAATACAATCACTAAAACCCAGACAATGGACTGCAACGTTACTGACCAACAAAAAAATCTCCCTCACCCTCAAGCCAGAATAAAGTACACTAAGGACAACCTGGAGAAAGATTATGCATATTGGAAATACCTCCTGTGGGCACATGACATTTGGAGAAAACAAGGAGTGCATACAACCCAAAGAACACTGTCCCCACAGTGAAACACAGAAACACAGAGAAACACAGAAACAGTGCAACACAGAAACACAGTGAAACACGGAAACAGTGGAACAAAGTGAAACACAGAAACAGTGAAACACAGTGAAACACAGAAACACAGTGAAACACAGAAACAGTGAAACACAGTGAAACACAGAAACAGTGAAACACAGTGAAATACAGAAACACAGTGAAACACAGAGAAATAAAGAAACACAGTGAAACACAGAGAAACAGTGAAACACAGTGAAACACAGAATCAGTGAAACACAGTGAAACACAGAAACAGTGAAACACAGTGAAACACAGAAACAGTGAAACACAGAAAAACACGGAAACAGTGAAACACAGAAAAACACGGAAACAGTGAAACACAGTGGAACACAGAAAACGTGAAACACAGAAACACAGTGAAACACAGAAACACAGAAACACAGTGAAACACAGAGAAACACGGAAACACAGTGAAACACAGAAACACAGAAAAACACATAAAACGTGGAACACAGTGAAACACAGAGAAACACGGAAACAGTGGAACAAAGTGAAACACAGAAACAGTGAAACACAGAAAAACACGGAAACAGTGAAACACAGTGGAACACAGAAACAGTGAAACACAGAAAAACACGGAAACAGTGAAACACAGTGGAACACAGAAAACGTGAAACACAGAAACACAGTGAAACACAGTGAAACAGAAACTCAGTGAAACACAGAAACACAGTGAAAGTTAGTTCAGGGGATATGTGTTAGCCTTGTTAAAAACACAGGCCACCACAACACAGTCACGTCCATGTATGCCTGCTGTTAGGGCACAGGAAGCTGCTGGAGTGTTGTCCTCAACAACATGTGTCAGACAATACAAGCACATAAGCACTGACACAGGAAGTGCTTTTGTGTGTGTGTGTGTGTGTGTGTGTGTGTGTGTGTGTGTGTGTGTGTGTGTGTGTGTGTGTGCCTGTGTTTAATTGTGTAATTTCCGTAACTGTGAGATATGTGCTGCTACCTATCTTGGCAGGTCTCCCTTGAAAAAGAGGTTTTTAATCTCAATGGGATCTTCCTGGTTAAATTAAAAATAGAGGAAGGGAAGAAGTTAAAAACTGGACATAGAGACATCTGAGTGTTTGTGTCTCTGTGTAATCTGTAAAGCTCTGAGCTTCTGTACTCATACATCAATAAAACAACCATAAAACCAACACAGTCGTACATGTCTGCACCACAACAGCTTGTCTTCCATTATTACCAACTTAGCCTGACTCGACTCTGTTACTGTTGTTTTTAATTACTACTAAATACCACCTCAATGTGTGTCGGACGTCATAGCAACGCAACTGCAAGTCCTGTGATGTCATTTGTATGTGACACAACCACAACAACAGAGGACGCTGCGGCAGTATAGCTGATGCCCACACACACAGACCACTACCTCCTCTTTGACTCCCACCACCGTCTGGAACACAAACTTGGACCCTACAACACTGGGCAGAAAACACGCCCAGGGCAGGAGGCAAAGAAATGGAACACACATGTAAACAAAGCTTTCAAAATATGTGGTTATCCCAGCTGGGCCTTCATCCAACCAGCACAGATGCAGAGTAAAGAAGGTCAGACACCAACGAGCCACACACTCATACACAAACTGGTTCATCCCAAACACAAGCTAAGCAACACAGTGTATGCTGTGGAGTGCAACTAGGAGAGCTCAGACCTCTGCAGTGAAGAAATTAAACAGCCACTGCATAAACGCATGGCACAGCATAGAAGCGCCACCTTGACAGGACAAGACTCGGCTGTACATCTGCATCTAAAGGTCAAAGGTCACTCTTTGAGGATGCCAATGTCCACATTTTGGACAGTGAAAACAGATGGTTTGAAAGAGGAGTGAAAGAAACCATCCTTGAACAGAGGGCGGGGCTTACGACACCAACTGTCTGCTACCTACATCCCAGTTTTGAGATCCCTTCCCAGGCACCTCAACCCCTACTCACATCTTGCGTCAGTTGATCTGAATAAGTCACATGATAGGGCGAGGCGAGGTCCCACAATGGCTTCACCCGAAGTCTCTGCCGATAGCGACCTACACCCTTTTTTGACACCTTGGCTCACATGATGAATATACATCACAGACACCTCACCCTTACTACTGGAACTTCAACATTATGCACTCCATACTGTACATTAATGCCACTTGTTTTGCACATGTTCAACTACCAACCTCTGTATAGTTTATACATTTTATTTATTGTTTACTCTATTTAATTTGTAAAATATGTGTACACACACACACACACGTAGAAAAACATATTTAGTATACACATCCAGTAATGCATATACTATTATATATTGTACATATATTTATTACTCTCAGATTTAGCCATTCTTATATTTTCCTTGTTTTATGTTATGGTATGTTTTGCACACCTCTGTTGCTTGTGAAGCTCACACACAAGAATTTCACTCGCATGTAATGGACCAGTGTACCTGCACATATGATGTGACAATAAAAGTGATTTGATTTGGATTTGATTTGAATAGTGGGTCAACGACCCTCTTAAGGGACACCTGGGACCTGAACAAACTGAGTACCGTGTACTGATTGCATGAATACAGTTGAAGTTTTAGAGCAGTCGTGTTAGAAATAAACACACTACTGCACTGGGAAAATATAACTGGGATAATACTGTGTTTCCTGCTCGCTGTGCTCGTTTCAGCTGCTCCTTGAATGTCTCCATTGTCCATGAGCTTTATAATTTCTCCAGATTTCTCAACGCAGCTAACACAAAGACAACTTGAAAGGACAGATGTAGTAGTATCCCACGGAGAGAATAGGGGTGGGGTTATATAAATCAGTATGTGGCCAAAAGCAGAGACACAAAGAGACACGCACTGCTAACAAAAGAAACGCGTTATGTGATCGATATCAAACTATAAAGTAACCTTCTTTGTGTTACACCCACGCCTGAAATGTGAATCAATTTCCTACGCCATCTGGAACCTGCAGTAAACCGTCTCAGGTATGCGCTCCTTCACAATAACCCGAGGGCATCAATTTATTTTCAGTGAAGTTTACAGCAGCATTTCCGTGACCTCGTTACATCTACCTGTCCGTTTCACCCCTTTAAATGCGTGCTACTGATCCACTAGTTCGCAGCTTTATCATGCAGCGGTGGTTTTGTTACGTACCTATTCTCTGTAACTTTATTTTGGGGAACTTAACGGTGATATCCCGGAGTATGCGCTGCCTGGCATCGGCCTCATTCTGGACGATCGTTTTTACAAAGGCTCCGAATATCTCTTCAGCAGCAGCCGTTAGTCGCTCATTAACAAAGTCTCTCAAATACTCGACTGAACACATCGTTACTTCAGCAGCTCAAATATTTATCTGCTATAAAGTACACAACCGTTTTTAGCTTCGACTACCGAGCAGAGCCAGAAACGTTCTACGCATGTGCAAAAAAACTTCTTCCTGTTCCTTCCTTTCACAATAAAACCCATCGACATTTTTAACAAGCTTTATTTAAAAATGACAACCTATGCACCACTGACTATAGAAAGGACTGTTATCCAGTGATGTTTATACAGCCAGTGGTGCATACAAAGAAACTTAATGCCATAACAGGAAATGAGTGTGTACAAAATAATAATACAAAATCACTAGTTTTAAACTCAGTGTTCGCAAATAATGTAAATTATTATTTGGGAGTAACAGGCAGAAGTTAGACAAAACATTCACAAAGAAGGAGCTCTGAGTAGCATGTGAGAGGCTGAGATGAGGAAGAGCCGGTCTGCATGAAAGACTGCGAGGGCCGGATAGAAAGATAATTGGACTAGACCAGTGATGTCAGCAGTGAGCTTGACAGGAAAGTGGAAGTGATGAAAAGGATAGATTGGCCAACAAACACAGACAGATCTGCGATACAGATTTTTCTTTATTGAACCATGTGTAAGCTTCATTTCAATAAGCAGAGATTTTTAGGATGAACGGAACATGATTTATTGATAAACAGAAAGCAATCAAACAATTCCACAATTTTATTGTAACAATAATTCTATTCTATTCTAAGCTTAGAAGTGGATTGTGGTAAATGAGACACAGAGCGGGCAGAGTTAAAGGGCCATCGGTGGCCAGAAGAGCGTTACGGAGCTGAGACAGAGCTCATGATCTGTGATAGAGATCAAGGCCAGTGAAGGCTAGGAGAGAAAGCAGAGAGCCTGCAAGAGGCTGAGCGCTAGCAAAGGACAGACGAAGGAGAGAGCCTGCATTAAGGCTCAATTCAATTCAGTTTTATTTATACATCGCCAAATCACATCGACAGTCACCTCAAAGCACTTTATACTGTAATGTAGACCCTACATTAATAGATACAGAGAAAAACCCAACAATCGTATGAGCCCCTATGAGCAAGCACTTTGGCAACAGTGGGAAGGGAAATCTCACTTTTAACAGGAAGAAACTTCCAGCAGAAACAGAGGGGCGGTTATCTACCGCAACCGGTTGGGCTGAGGCCAGGAAGATGGGACAAAAACATGCTGTGGAGGCCAAAATGGGCCAGTGAAGGAGATCGGAGCCTGCAATAAGCTGTAATATGCTATAATAATAGAACCTGCTAATTTTTGGTTGGAATGCTTTAGTGATAAACTATAGTGGTGAAAAGACAAATTGGAAAAGATAATGTCATATTTTGGATTGAATAGATTAGAAGAGGAAGTAAATTCACTGAACCTTAAAAACCCTTAAAAAGCTAAAACGAATATGAAATCCAAAAGACATTCAACATAGAACTAAACATGCCTTTGCAAAGACAAATTGGTATCTTATGAAGAATCGATAAAGTTATTGGTTCTGGACTCTTTCAGTCCAGAACTGAAAGAGTAACCTTTGCTATACCTTTATCCAGAAGTTAAATAGAAGATTTGAAAAAAAAACTTGGTAACCCTGGATCGTGACATCTAGCACTGAACTGTATTCCAGAAATTAAAATTTCAGTATAAGAAACTCCTCAGCCATATGCTGCCAATGTGCTGGAAAGGAGAGTTCATTTGTTAGTCCTTGGATACAGCAGGAACTATAAGGTTTTTGTCTCCAGAATGTGAACTGATGCGAATGAGAATTAGCACCTCAAAATCTGAGGCCATGGTCCTCAGCTGGAAAAGAGTGGAGTAGCTCACTCTAGGCCCCAAGTGAAGGAATGTAAGTATGGGGGTCTTGTGCATGAGTGAGGGGAGCAAGAGGTTGACAGATGGATTGGGGTGGCAGTGTTGCAGACACTGTTCCAGTCAGTCGTGGTGAAGAGAGAGCTAAACACAAAACAGGCCCCTCTTCTGTGGAACCAGCTTCCAGTTTGGATTCAGGAGACAGACACTATCTCTACTTTCAAGATTAGGCTTCAAACTTTCCTCTTTGCTAAAGCATATAGTTAGGGCTGGACCAGGTGACCCTGGATCCTCCCTTAGTTATGCTGCAATAGGTGTAGGCTGCCGGGGATTCCCATGATGCATTGAGTTTTTCCTTTCCAGTCACCTTTCTCACTCACTATGTGTTAACAGACCTCTCTGCATTGAATCATACTTGTTATTAACCTCTGTCTCTCTTCCACAGCATGTCTTTATCCTGTCTTCCTTCTCTCACCCCAACCAATCACAGCAGATGGCCCCGCCCCTCCCTGAGCCTGGTTCTGCAGGAGGTTTCTTCCTGTTAAAAGGGAGTTTTTCCTTCCCACTGTCGCCGAAGTGCTGCTCATAGGGGGTCATATGATTGTTGGGTTTTTCTCTGTATCTATGAAGCGCCTTGAGGCGACTTTTGTTGTGATTTGGCGCTATATAAATAAAATTGAATTGAATTGAAATTGAAAAACCTAAGCTGGTCAGTGTACATGCCTTCCCTTACCTATGGTCATGAGCTCTTGGTAGGAAAGGGTTGTTTCTTGTGAAGCGTAGCAACGGAAAGAATTCAGTCAGAGGTGGACTCGCTGGTCTGTTGTGGATCGTTGTCCTGGTGCAGAACCCAAGTGCTACAGGCCAGAAACAGATGGCTGCACATTCTCCTTCAGGATGTTTTGGCAGACAGAGGAATTCACGCTTCTATTTACCACAGCTTTGTGCTAAATAAGTGTGTATGCAGCGCTATGACTAAGTGAGGCAGCAAAACAGACTGAGACCATCAGACTACCACCACCACGTTTGACTGTTGGTGTGATGTTCCTTTTCTGAAATGCTGTGTTACTTTTACACCACATGTAATGGGACAACTTCCAAAAATGTAACTTTTGTCTCGCCTTGGGTATCATCAAGATGTTTTTGGCAAAACCGAGATGAGCCTTTATGTTCCTTTTTGCTCTCACTATGGTTCCCCACAGCTTTAGAAATGGCATTATAACCTTATCCAGACTGAGAGATCTCAGTTACTGTGTTTCTCTAGGATCTTTAAGTCTACTCCACTTTGTCAGGCAGGTCCTATTTAAATGATGTCACATATGACAGCATTTGTAACAGGCCATATATAATTTATAGAAAAACTTTATATATATCTTTTTTCTTCTTCTTGAAGCTTAATAAGGAATAAGGAAGATATGTAATCACTCATCTGCCTGCTTTTCTGGGTGTTAGTTTGGTTTTCTGTTCTCTGCACCACTACCATTTCCCACTCTGTCAATCTTAATACTGCCATTGCTACTTTAGTTGTTGAAAAGCTGTTAATATAACAATATCCACTTCTTAAGTCTGAGGTCCGAACCAACGACTGTCCAAACTTTCAAACAGAAACTGTGTCATCACAGAGAATTAAAAATGGTCCAAATTCTTTCACGTTCAATAAAATGATCAGTGTGGCTCTTCTCCCAGATGTAAAGTTTAACATCCAGGCATCCATGAAAAAGAGGATAAACTACAAAGTCCTGTAGCTGAACGAATTGGCTTCATGTGTGACCATGACGAGCCACTGCCACTTGGTAAATATGCAGATAAAGTAAAACAAAGAAGCTTAGGCTATACAAATGTGGCACAATTTACATTCAGCTGTCCTGTGTATTACTACTGTACTGAGAAATGTCTCTTAAGTAAAAAGTGTAAAGGGCAGTGAAAAGTTACACATTTAAAATGCACCAGAATGTATCTGTAAATAAATGTCAGTATTTCTTTCTTCACTTGAAGAAACATACGGTCAAGGTTAGGTGACCTCCACCTACTCTGTGTCCAGCAATGCCTCTGATCGAACCAGGGTTTGGTTGACTAGGGTCTGCGTGCTGCCTGAGTCCACCAAAGCATATACCCCTGTGAATGATTCAAACACCACACGACGTTAATTGGCTGTTTTGCCACTTTTATTCAGGCACACACACACGATATGCTTCAGCACTGAAAAGGGAAGCTAGCTCATCAACCTAACTACCTCCACCTGCAGCTCAGCCTCCCCTTGAGCCCACTGCACCACCCCTCCACTGCAGCAGAGCCAAAGATCACACCCCTGCCACAACCCCCTTGGCACCTTATCAGAACGTTGTATGTCCCTCCTGGACCAGTGGTAGGTGTTGGGAGGCTGTGTCCCAAACGCCCACACCTCCAACACACCTGGGGTCCGTTCTTCGTACCTCGCTTACTACATCCAAGATCAAATCATCGCGCTAACTTTGAGCTCGCTATTCCGGTTCTCCGAACACACCTGTTGTTGACGATTAGTACAGCTGGATGAAGTAATGTGAGATCACTGGGTGGCTTAACAGGTATGGAACGCCAGGACTGCCATAATGAATTAATTAAATACACCATTAAATAATTAATTAAATGTGTCAATAATTAATTAAAATTGGAATTAATTAATTAAATAAATAGTTATGACACATGTAATTAATTAATTATTGACACATTTAATTAATTATTTATGTATTTCACATTTTAATTAATTATTGACACATTTAATTAATTAATTATTGACACATTTAATTAATTATTTATGTGTTTCACATTTTAATTAATTATTGACACATTTAATTAATTATTTATGTATTTCACATTGTAATTAATTATTGACACATTTAATTAATTAATTATTGACACATTTAATTAATTATTTATGTATTTCACATTTTAATTAATTATTGACACATTTAATTAATTAATTATTGACACATTTAATTAATTAATTATTGACACATTTAATTAATTATTTAATGATATATTTATTTATTTCATTTTGGCAGTCCTGGCGCCTGGCTTTCATCATGAAATAATTTTATCTGTCAGCCTCACCCATCAAACTCAGGGGCGGGGTTAACGCTGCCCATGCAGCTTCTCTAACATTTGATTGGTTGCCGTGCAAAGTAAGTCAAAACAGGTCGATCCTAGATAATCGATTGCTTGTGTAGACTTGGGGCAGCCAAGTATCCCAGAATGCAGATCAAATCACAAGCAGCAATGGTGGTGGTGTAGTTTTAAAATACCCCGTTTTTCTGTCACCAGCTACACTTTTAACAGTGTTTTAGCCGCGAATGTCGCGACGTATGTCTGGTCAGGTTGTCAACATAGAACATGTTTGCAAAAGTGCTCAGATGTTTTCAGAGATTTCACTAGCTCTGCTAACAGTTAGCATGCAGAGTGCACCGAGGGGGTTACATTAACCGGTTTGTTTACATATTCCACTCTCCGTGTTCCACATGTTGCATTCGCAGATTCTCATTTTCACCGAACGATCGTCTCTTTCCGCCTGGTCTTGTGTCTCTGTGCTTCTGTAACATAAAGAACGAGCTGACATTTTTCTCACGAAACCAGCGATCAGCTCAACAGACCCTCAGTTTACCTGCATGCATCCTCCTCCTCATCTGTCAGCTGTTTAACACCTGCTGCTAATTCAAGAAACACGCCTAGTTACCTGGTGATAGTCACAGTTTAACTGGGCAGCTGGTGCTCGATATAACGCAATGTCAGCGCATTTTTCTGCACAAGATAAGTAAATATAGTGTTTTCCCCGAGCGCAGAGCTGCTGGAGCTCGTTTCCTTACAGAGCACTTTATAGGCGAACAGCTTCATCAGCGGCTGATGTCCAATCACCGGCACACAGCTTTCAAACCTCAGCTGAGTTTTAGCTCTCAGTGGTTAAACGCTGGACTTCATTCACTCAGGTTCTGTCTGTCGGGTCACGTTTACTTCGCTGTTTTATTTACAACTGAGCAAATCGGTTTGGCTGAGGTTAAAGTTACGTTTCATAACTGCATAGTTTCACAGACGTTTAATGGTTCACATGTGTTAGACTGAACTATCATCTAAATATCATCTGTTTTTTAATAGTTATTCAACTGTATTCTAAGCACCAGCTGTCTGTTAGAATGTGATTTTTTTTCTCTCTCTGTTGGCAGAGGTATAAAAATGCGCAGGAAAATCTGACATGCATGGCGAACTTCACCGACGATATTTAGGGAGGAATAAACACACATCAAACATAAATGAACCATTTGCCTGTCTCCATAATTGAGAGCATTTTCTCTTCTTATGTCAACACTCTCTCTCTTTTTTTTTTCTTTTTTTTTGCTTTTTCGGTCATGTTATGTTTACCTGTCAAAGGCTTGTTACAAACTATGAAACACATTGTGCAGACTTCTGGATGTTAGAAGAAAACTAATACTGCTCATGAAGGAGACTAAAGGCAGGAAGGTGTCCTTCAAAACTAAACATGTTAATAGGACCTCCCTGTTTATATCATAGTTTATGATATAGCACGTGTATTTCAGTAATAGCCTGCTGAGGCCACTATACGTGCTGGCCTCATATCAAATGTGAAGGCAGACTGAGTCTATGTTTGACGTTTTTTATATCTAATCTTCCTTTTCAAACATTTAAACAGCAGCGAGTCTGCAGCTGAGGGAATACAAACTCAAATTGTCGGAACAGGTTTGCTCGTTTCTTGGATTCATTTGGTGATTTATTAAATTTATAACTGTTATTCTAATCTGCTGCTGAGTCTCTTACACTTTTCTTTATGCTGTATATTTTCACGTCTCTGGAATAGTTGGCAGTTAGATAGTCAGCTGGGAAACTTTGTGTTAACTCATGGAGCTGAGGATATCGTGGATATGCTGACCTCGCTGCGTGGTGTACAGAGCGAGGTCAGCATGATTAATATTCACAATAAAAATATTAGCCGAACATCATGAAGTCTGTATGTGTTTCATAGTGTCGAACAACCTTTGTACAGTTAAAGCCAGCAGTTACTACATGACGGAAACACCAACGTTATCTCTTTTATGTGTTTATACACAGGTCACGCTGATTACTGAACAAAAACCCAAAGATCAGATGTTAAACAGCTTTATTTGCTCTCTCTCCTCCTTAAACATGTTTTTAATGTTAGTTATAATTCAGAATTGGCGACTGAAACACGTAGGACACATAAGAACATCAGGAAATAAAACATCGATAAATATAACCTCAGTAAAAGAAGTCAGCGGGGGTTACTACAGCTGTGTACCGGGGCCTGCGCTTTGTCGGTGGGATTGCTTGCGAGGCGAGCGGGTCTATCCCACGCTTTGCCGTGAGACTGGGACGACATCTCCGAAATCATCGAAGCACTTTTGCAAAGAGGCTGTATCTTGACAAACCGACCAGACACATGAAGATTAAACCACTACATTCTCGGCTAAAAAAATATTAAAACTGTATTTGGTAACACACACAGGGTTTTTCAAAGCTCAGTTCTGTTAGCTTCCACATGCCGGTTGTTGTGTGCTAGAAACAATGGCCACCAGGCCAAAGCAATGGTTTTGACTCGATCAGCGTTAACCCCGCCCCCTGAGTTTGATGGGTGAGGCTGACAGATAAAATTATTTCATGATGAGAGCCAGGCGTCAGGACTGCCAAAATGAAATAAATAAATATATCATTAAATAATTAATTACATGTGTCAATAATTAATTAATTACATGTGTCATAACTATTTCTTTAATTAATTAATTCCAATTTTAATTAATTATTGACACATTTAATTAATTATTTAATGGTGTATTTAATTAATTCATTATGGCAGTCCTGGCGTTCCATAAACAGGGGCTACGCATCGATAGTAGAAACATTGATCGGCAACCCTTTGATTGGTCGGCAAAAATGTCGAAGGAGCGCGCTCAGTATTTTTCGGCAGCAGAGCAAGAACTCTTGATTGAGGGATTTCAGGAGTTTCAGAGTTTAATTAAAACGCAAGGGAACACTGCAAAGGCAAGGAGAGAGGGCTGGCAGAAAGTTGCTGACAAATTAAACTCGTAAGTAATTTCATCCATCCATCCGCTTCCGCTTATCCTTTTCAGGGTCGCGGGGGGCGCTGGAGCCTATCCCAGCTGTCATAGGGCGAAAGGCGGGGTACACCCTGGACAGGTCGCCAGTCTGTCGCAGGGCCAACACACAGGGACAGACAACCATTCACACTCACATTCACTCACACATTCACACCTAGTGGCAATTTGGATTATCCAATTAACCTATCCCCACTAACTGCATGTTTTTGGACGGTGGGAGGAAGCCGGAGTACCCGGAGAGAACCCACGCAAACACGGGGAGAACATGCAAACTCCACACAGAAAGACCCCGGCCTGATGTTGGAATTGAACTCAGGACCTTCTTGCTGTGCGGCAACAGTGCTAACCACCGTGCCACCGTGCTGCCTCAAGTAATTTAATAATAATAATAATAATGGATTGCATTTATATAGCGCTTTTCAAAGCACCCAAAGCGCTTTACAATGCCACTATTCATTCACTCTCACATTCACACACTGGTGGAGGCAGCTACGGTTGTAGCCACAGCTGCCCTGGGGCAGACTGACAGAAGCGAGGCTGCCATATCGCGCCATCGGCCCCTCTGGCCAACACCAGTAGGCGGTAGGGTAGATTTATTATATTACACCATATTATATTATATTATATTATATTATATTATATTATATTATATTATATTATATTATATTATATTATATTGTTATATTATATCCTCTTTCACATTAGAGCCACAACAGGACCCACTAGAACATGGGAACAGGTAAAAGTGAAATATAAGAATATTCTACAGAATGGTAATATGACATTGATATTGCTTTTCGTCTCTTGGAAAGAGACCCTGAAATAATCTGTTTGTTTGTTTATAACAGCAACCAAAAAAAGGGCAGAGCAGAAGAAGACAGGTGGTGGTCCTGCACCCCCTCGTCAACAAATTGGTTAAGTGAATAATACCCTCACGGGAAAATCGATATCTCTCTATGAGCACACTGTCGCGCTGAGCTAAAGGATCCTGTCTGTCCCGCAATATACGCTGGATTCTGAGTACTCTCCTTATCAATCTTGCACCTTCCGCAATGGGCTGCTCGCGTATACGGACAGGACATGGCTGCGACAGGCTTCCCAAATCCACCTTCGCTTTTATAGCCGTGGTCTCTCATCTTGATTACACGAAGTAATTTACAATTACTACTCTGAAATATGAATTACATCTGTAATAATCACATACATGTAATAGAATGTTAATAGTTCATTTCCCTTTTTTAGGAAATGACCTGTATGTATCTGTGTGACATCAATAAAAGGATCAAGTGCTGCATTATCTTTAGTTACATTGATAATATTTATTTATGGTGAAACAGTGGTGGAATATCGCTGTTGCTTTCGTATAAATGAAGCGGACATACCTGCGTGGCCGCGATCTAATCCTGTTTACATAAAGTAAACCTGCTCCCGAGCAGGTTTACGCTTACGGCTCTGTTGCTATGACAGCAAGTCCCGGATGAGCTTCGGGGAACCGAACGATCCAAGATCACGCGAAATCGTCAACAATCAAATCCAGCTAACTTACTTAGCGAGGTACGAAGAACGGGCCCCTGGAGTCTGTGTGAGCCAGGTCATGGGGAGAGGAAACAGGAAGGAAAGGGTCATTACTTGTTAGTAAATTAACCCATGATGTTGCCTGACTCTCAGTACACAAGCATCATGTCCATGTGTGTGTGCAGAGGATGCCTGGCATTGTCCATAATGTCCAGCAGTTTCTTTAGTGTCCTTTTCTCTGCCACTGTCACCAGAGTGTCCAGCTTCATGCCGACCACAGAGCTAGCCTTCCTGATCAGTTTCTCCAGCCTGGATGAGTCCTTCTTTGCTGTGCTGCTCCCCCAGCACACCACAGCATAGAAAAGTACTCCAGCAACCACCGACTGGTAAAACATCCTCAGGAGCTTCCTGCAGATGTTAAAAGACCTCAGCCTCCTGAGGAAGTACAGTCGGCTTTGGGCTTTTTTATACAGGTGCTCTGTGTTGCATGACCAGTCCAGTTTATTGTCCACCCACAGCCCGAGGTACTTGTACTTGTTGACCACCTCCACCTCCTCCCCCTCTATCTGAACCGGCAGTGGACCTTCTCTGGACCTCCCGAAGTCCACAACCAGTTCCTTAGTCTTTGAGGTGTTGAGTTGCAGGTGGTTTGTGTGACTCCATGCGACAAAGTTCCTCACCAGACTTCTGTACTCCTCTTCCTGATCATCCCAGATACACCCCATGATGGCTGTGTCGTCTGCAAACTTCTGAATGTGGCATAATTCAGAGTTGTAGCAGAAGTCAGAGGTGTACAGGGTGAAGAGAAGAGGGGACAGCACAGTTCCCTGTGGTGCTCCTGTGCTGCTGACCACAGTGTCAGACGTGATGTCCTTCAGCCTGACGTACTGTGGTCTGTCGGTGAGGTAGTCGGAGATCCAAGCCACCAGGCAGGGGTCCACCTCCATCCTGTTCAGTTTTTCCTGAAGCATACAGGGCCGGATGGTATTAAAGGCACTGGAAAAGTCAAGAAACAGGATCCTGACCGTGCCTTTTCCCCCATCCAGGTGTGAGTGGGCTCTGTGTAGGAGGTACAGGATGGCATCCTCCACTCCGACACCCGCCTTGTATGCAAACTGTAGTGGGTCCTGGGCATGTTGTACCTGTGGTCGGAGGAGGTTGAGGAAGAGCCGCTCTAGAGTCTTCATAAGATGTGACGTCAGTGCCACCGGTCGGAAGTCATTCAGCTCATTGGGCCGGTTCTTTTTGGGGACCGGGACGATGCAGGATGTCTTCCATAGGGCGGGCACTCTCCCCAGTCGCAGACTGAGGTTGAAGACTCGTTGTAGCGGCTCCCCAAGTTCAGCAGCACACGCCTTTAGCATCCTAGGACACACCTTGTCTGGGCCTGCTGCCTTTCTGGGGCGAAGCTTCCTCAGTTGCCTCCTGACCTGATCCACTGTGACACTGGGAGATGTTTGGGAGGAGGGGAGGGGGGGAGATGTCTTGCTGCTGAGAGAGGGATTGGAGGAGGGGGGTGTCATGGTGTCAGGAAGGGGGGGAAGCGAGGGAGGCAGGAGAGTGGGGAGAGGACTCTGTAGTGAAGGTGAGGGTGGGGGGGTTGTGGGCTGGTCAAACCTGTTGAAGAAGTTGTTGAGTTCGTTTGCCTTCTCCACAGTCCCCCCCCCCCACTGTGCTTTTCTTGGTGTTGTGGCCTGTGATGGTTTTCACACCATTCCAGACCTCCCTCATATCGTTCCTCTCCAACTTCTGCTCCACCTTCCTCCTGTAGGTGTCCTTTGCTTCCCTCAGGCAGCGTTTCACCTCCCGCTGTGCTGCCTTCATCTCCTCCTTCACTTTGCTCCTGAAAGCCTTCTTCTTCATGTTGAGGACAGCTTTGACTTCCTGTGTTAGAGAGACACATTAAGTAATCTAACTATTATTAAATTAAAATATTAAATATAAAAGTCACAGATTTTCTTTCATGTGGACGTGGCTATGAGTTTCACTTCTATCACCCACAGACAAGGCCAACCTTTTTTGGTAAAAAAAATAAAAATAAAATTGTGTCATCCTCTCTTTTGTCTTTTCTTTGGAACCCCAACTTTACTTTTCATGGTCCCATCCTACAGTGTCGTTCTGGATAAGTGGTAGAAGCTGACTGGATTTTATTCTTTTTTGCCAAAAAGAAAAACAAATGAATGCTAAGAAAAAAAATTATAAGTAATAAGAGTATAACACTCTTTTATGGCAGTAGGTTTGCACCTTTTGTACAAAAACGGACTGATTGACTGTTCTCCTATTTTGTCAGTCATTGACCATTAGAGTCATCATCACTTTACTCATCACTTAAGAGTCATCCTAGTTAGTTCAGGGTGAAAGTGATCGACCGCAGGGGCTCATCCACCAAAGAGTTAACCACAACAACCCAAGAGTTGTTTTCACCTCAGTGAAACCTCGTACCCTCTACAGACGATGTGTCAGTTCGGTTAAGGAGGTTTTAAAGGATTCCTTCCACTGCCCTCAGTTCAATTCAGCAGCACCTGGACTATATACCATGTGGGGGGAGAGCACAGCTTTACCCTCCTGAATTGCCTGAAGTTTTGTTCAAAATGCTTCAAGGCAGACCAAAAGTCTTTGTCCATGGCCTCACTGAACTCCTCCCAAACCCAAGTTTTGCTTTAGCCATTGCCCGAGCTGCGGTTCGCTTGGCCTGCTGGTGCCCATGAGCTGTCTCCGAAGTCCTTTCACTTCACACTTGATGGCTCCTTTCACTTGCGGTCTCCACCATCTGGTTCGGGGATAACCACCAGGCTCCAACCACCTCTGCAGCTCCTTGCAGCAGCCTCAGCAATGGAGGGTTAGAAAACTGGTCCTTTCGGACTCAGTGTCCCCAGCCTCCCTCGGAATGCTGTTGAAGTCCTGGGAGTTAAAGAATTTTATGGGCATTTCCAGCATACCCTCACTATAGCTTTAGTTGTGCCAGGCCTGTCCGGCATTTTATCCCCACCAACTGATCTAACTGAGCACCAGGTGGTAATTATTTGATGGCTCACAAGGCCACAGATCAGATGATACAACTGCAAAATTCATCATCAACCAAAAATAATTTCAAACTTGTGCACCCAAATCTGTTTTGGAAAGTAGGTAGTCCTTCCACTCTAGAAAAAGAACTCCATCCATCCATCCATCTTCATCCGCTTTGTCCGGGGCCGGGTCGCGGGGGCAGCAGCCTAAGCAAAGAGGTGCATTGTGTGCCGGGTGGCGGCCAGGAGCGGAGGCCCTGGCGGACTGACCCCCGGCTGCCAAGACTGGCAATAGGGAGAAAAAGAACTCATTAAATGAAAAAAAAAAATCCCAAATTACCATTTATGTCCTATACCTTTTTTTAGTTCTCAGCATAAGAGCAGTGTGGCTGGGGGTGGGGTGCTTTGGATAACTGTTTTTGTCATGTAATTGGATTGCACTTTGTCAGGCCTCTAACCTAAAATCCTGACCATCTGCATGTCCCACCTGAAGGCTAAGCTTCTGCTGGTGTAGCTTTCAGGGTCACTGAGGCTTGCAAACGCCCGATCATGTTAAGGCGGCAATCCCTCAGGGGGAAAACTGAAAAATAAAACAACAAAAACTAAAACAAAAATATTCTTCATCAGATTATCACAACTAAAAACATTTACTTTAAGTGGATGGCCTCTATCGAATATATTCAAACCCAATATTAACAAAACTAAAAAGGGCCAAGTTATAAAAAGAAAGTCAATTCACCAAGTCTTGAAAAATAAAACAGAAAAATAAAATAAAACTATCATCCAGACCTTTACAACCAACAATATAAAATTTATCTTGGGTGGCCTAATTCTCAAATAAATGTGCAAAATAAAGTAAGAATAAAATAGGACTAAATAAAATTTCGAATCACCATGTCTCTTCCATATCCAAGTTATATGTTATGGACTTGTCATGGGTCAAGATCACCCAATTCCTCTTCCTTGTATGTAACATGGTGTGACGACAGGGGTTTAGGACCTTAACTTCCCTTTGTGAGCTGCTGGAAGTGTGTGTGATTACTTTAGTATATGAAATGAGGGAACTGTTGATTGCAGAGCTGAAAGCTGGGCGGCTTTGTGTCGGGTCTGTGCAGCAGACAGGCTCACAGAGATAAACACGTCTGTACTGAAACAATAGTCACACACTGTACAAACATAGATGTATTTTTTAGTTAATTATCTCACGAGACGACAGAGATTTGCTGCTTCATTTTGCTCTACCCTGCCTACTGAGAAACCTGACACAGGCTCATTTGCATACTGACAGTGATTGGATGCTTAGCTGGGGGGGAGGGATCTCTGGTGAGTGCTGTGTGAGCCTGCACACAGAGTACGGAGGAAAAGAGCGAATGAGAGCTACTGTAGTAAATGTACTAAATCTTGTCCATATTCAGTTTGTGGGAAATCTATTATTGTCCTTCAACGTCTAAAAGTTTGACTTAACGGGGCAGGATGTTTGTTTAAGGGGCCGCTGCCCCCTCTTGCCCCAGCGTAGAGCCGGCCCTAATCACAAAGTATGCACGTACACATCTGTACGTACCCCACCTCCTCCTTAACGGCTGGGCCAATCTGAACGAAGATTTGCACAAACATCATCACACATATGGGGTATATTTCAGGATGATTTATTATAAATCCCAGTTTGCTTGATTTTCCTACATAGTGTTTATTTTTGTTGGACCACCGTGAACGTTACGTTTTCCGTTTGCATTAGTATCAGTGTACGTTTACCGTACAGAACCTAATGGTCACATGAATTTGTATCCAGTGTTGTTTTGAAACACAGAAAGAAAGATTTGAAGTCAGTCCATCAGAAAAGGAAGTAAATATTGAAACCTCGTTGACAAAAGGAAGTTAGTTTAAAAGGCAGTTTTGACACAAATCAAGTTTTAATGTTATACTCGAAGTCTGGAACAAAGTGGGACAAAAAGGTTCAGAACTCACCAAAAAACAGAAACAAAAGGTTTTCAACAGATAAATGTTTCCAAGACTCACACACTTTTCAGTTAGTGTTTGAATACAAATTTAGCACACAGTGACAACTCACACTATGACCTACACTGGGACCAATACAGTACATGTACCATACTGGTATATACATATGTATATACAGATGTATATACATATTTACATGTACGCTGAAGCCATGTTTTAAAAGGTTTATAAGATGATCCCACACAAGATCCCTTACACCACTGGCTGAAATGCAGCTCCAAATCACCACAGAGCCTCCACCATGTTTTACATACGGCTTTTGTTACCCTCTCCTGTATGCATGTATGACTTTTGACCCAAGGTTTGGAGTCTCACCCCAAATGCCCTGCTGCTGCTCATTTTCAGTCTAGTTCTTGTGTAATTTAGCATCCTTGAAGTGTTCCTTTCTAAGAATGGCTGCTTGACAGTCACCCTATTACTGCCACACTTTCTTGTGTAGTTTCAGGTTATTTAAGGACACACTGCACACTATGCTACTTTTTTAGCTAATAGCTCCTTGTTGGTGCAAAATACTCTTTTATGCCTGTCAAACTCTGCTGTCATTGGCATGTTCCACAGATTCAAGTAAAGAAGCTAACGGTGTAGAGATCCAGTTTAATGTGATTCTTTGCCAACTGCTGACATGAAACTGAAACCTTTGCTAGATTTGCAAAGGCGCTGCCTCTCAGCTGTGTGAGTTCTCATTTTGACTAAAAGTTTTTGCAAATGTTTTGCAAGAACTCTCACTTGTGTGAGACCCCATGTGGACAGTCAAATGACTATTTTGACTGAAAGTTTTACCACAAGTTTTGCAAGAATATGGCCTCTCACCTGTGTGAGTTCTCATGTGGACATTCAAATGACTGTTCTGACTGAAGCTCTTACCACAGGTTACACAGGAATAGGGCTTCTCACCCGTGTGAGTCCTTATGTGCACGGTCAAATCCCTCATTTGAATGAAACTTTTCCCACATGTTTTACAGGAATACGGCTTCTCGCCTGTGTGGATTCTTGTGTGGAATTTCAGATTTGTCCTCTGACTAAAAGTTTTGCCACATGTCGCACAAGAATATGGCTTCTCACCCGTATGAGTCCTTGCATGAATTTTCAAGTTTGCTAAGCAAGCAAATCTTTTTCCACAAATCTTGCAGTGGTAAGGTTTTATACCTGTGTGCGTCACCATGTGCACTGTTAAATTGCCTTTATGATAAAATCTTTTCCCACATGTTTCACACGAGTATCGCTTCTCACCTGTGTGAAATCTAATGTGATATATCAGATTTGAGCTGTCTCTAAATGCTTTCCCACAAATGCTGCAGGAATATGGCTTCTCACCGGTGTGAGTTCTTATATGGACCAACAAGTTATCCTTTCTCCTGAATGTTTTCCCACATGCGTCACACGAGAATGGCCTCTCACCTGTGTGAATGCTCGTGTGTATTTTTAGCTTTGATGCATATTTAAATCTTTTCCCACAAGTGTTGCAAGAATATGGTTTGTCATCTGTGGATGTTCTTTTTTGATGTAGAGAGTTGTGAGAGAGGAGCAGGTGACTGCTTGGTTTCGGCTGGCAGTAGTTTTTTTCCTCATAAATTACTGTTAATGGACTGGTTTCCTGGTCAATTACAAGCTCCTGTCTCTCCTGACTTGTGCAAAGTTCCGTCCATTCTTCCTTAATC
Organism: Copadichromis virginalis; assembly: GCF_057382275.1. NCBI lineage: Eukaryota > Metazoa > Chordata > Actinopteri > Cichliformes > Cichlidae > Copadichromis > Copadichromis virginalis. Next base: position 37,070,047 of record NC_140635.1, on the reverse strand, counting down.
TTAGCCGATCCAACGTCCTGTTGATCCAGACCAGAGTTCTCCAGGTTAAAGAGGTACAAGTCCTCGAGAACCTCCTCCTTGCAGACATATTGCTGGAGCTGGTCTGGAGAGACAAAGTGGCACATAAAACAGTCAGTGCTGTATTCATATACAAATGAAGATCTAAGCAAATTTTGTGACGGCCAACGGATTGTTAACACCAGTGGGTTCAGGTTTCACTTCAGCTGAAGCTGTTTGGTGTGCAGCATGTTGTAGGTCCAGGTTAGGGTAGATGTTTTAGTTCGAACTTCAGCGCTCTAATGTGCAGCTGTCATTTTAAAAATAAACAGCAGGATTAACACAATCAACTTGAGTTGAAATATTTATTTTACTGCTTCACGCTCAAAATCCCAAGATGAAAGAGTCCCTGCAGAATGAATTTTCTCTTATTTGCAACACATTTTTTATATTCTGTACAGATCTTTAATCAACATTTTATTATTTTCATCTGATAAAGTTTCTGATTGGAGTAATCTGTGTATGAAACACCTCATTTTATGTGAGCGCACACGAAGCCTGAAGCAGAAAGCCAGGCCAGACAAAGAAAGTTTAACTATTATCAGCTGCTCACATGTAAACAAATGAATTCTGGCTAACGGTAGTCCATTTTATATTCTTCACACTGGCTCCCAATAGATGATGAAATTCTTGTTTTAACATACAGAGCACTAAATGGCCCCAGCTTCTTATAAAATACTCTGCTGCTCGTTGTCTTCGCTCACAGGCTCAGAGTTTGTTGGTTTCTCCCCGAACACGACTGAAGGCGAAAGGGGGCGGAGCCTTTCAGTCGTGCCACCACAGTTACGTTTGGTTGACTCTGTGGAATCCTTTAAAAAGCAGTTAAAACTTTATTATTTAAACAGGCCTTCTGTTAATCAACACTTCTGAATTGTTTTGAATTTGCATTGTTTATATTGTCTATTTTGTTACTTAATGTTTTCTTTATTGTAACCTTTGTGTACAGCGCTTTGTGACTGCCTGTCTATGAAAAGCGCTTAATAAATAAACCTCACTTACAAAGAGACACAAAGAGTGAACAGTGGACAGAAATTTGAACATGAACCTACAACAAACCACAAGATGGGTTTTCAAGATGGCTGCCAGTGTTTTCCAACTAGCTTTTCTCTGCGTGTGAAGGGGCTCAAATGTCCTTCCTGAATCAACACATTTTTGTTGAACCATCCACTTAAAATTTGAATATTGCTGAGAGTACGGTGATGTTATAATTCTACTTTTGACCATTTGGGGTTTCTGGGAAGCGTATGGTGACGTGGTGGCTACAGAGAAATGTTCCTCTAACCCCGACTTAATATTGTAGATATTTTGTTTTCTCTGACTGAAAAACAAAACGAAACATGTCTAAGAAACCAAGACGTGAGCTTCTTAGTTGTGGTCAGCACAGTGTAAACCAGCAGGTTAACCTCGTGAGCCTAACGGAGGAGGCCACAGTCAAAGGGATCAGTAGACTGAACTGAACAAAGGATTGATGAACAATATTCCCGTTCAATAATCCTGATGATCTTATTCTCACTGGGTTGGACACACTGCAGCTATGCCAGGGCTACAGCTGGTGATGAGGACGCAGCATTTAGAGAGAAACACGACAGGAACAAGTCGTCCAATTCTTGAACAGCAAGAACATTTGTTTAGAAAAGCACCAGATGTCTAACTGCTACACTCTGACTGATTTTCATCTAGGCACCAAAGACACTTAATACTTGATATTTTAAAAGTTGAGCTTAAACATGGTTATAATCCTGCTGCTGCTTGTCCGGGCCGGGCCTTGGGAGCGATCGTTATATGTACAGATTTCTTACCTGTGTCCATGTTACAGTGACTCCCTGACATGGGAGAGATGTCCACATTGTAATTTTTGGTTCTGTGACATTTCTTCTTTGGCTTCAGCTCCTCATTGGTGGTTGATCCCATTTCTACATGTTTAGTTCCTTGCTGGTCTCTGGTGTCCACTACAGGAGAAGTTTGAGAGAGGAACTGGTTAACGTTTGGGTCGGGTTCATCAACCACTCCTAATTAGTTAAAGTCACCATAAAGGTGCTGGTCTCTGTTAATACAAGCAGCTTACTGGAACAGTCTTCCTCTTGCTCCTCTTTTATCAGGAGAGGCTCTGCTTCCTCCTGGACCAATCTGGAGTTCCTTTCCTGGTTACAGTGCTGCTGCTGCTCTATAAGAGCCTCATCTTTATTATTAATGACAAGTTGTTGTGGGAGGTCTATCGAGACAAAGGGACAAAACAAGGTTACATGTGTGATGACAGAAAAACACTCATACTTAGTACTGAAACACTGATCTATACTGATAAGGAGTATAGAGTGTTAGGACCAAGAGGATCCACATCGTGTGATAGAAATGAAAATGATCAGCCTAGGGTTGGGCAATTGGACAATATATCGACGATTGACGATAGTGTTTACAAGGGCGATTTATTTATTTATTTTCCCATGACTAGGTTTGCTAATCATGATGGATCTCATAGAAGTCAACAGAAAAAAAAATAATAGCGCTGTTTTAACAGCACCCTCTTTGATCTGCGAGCAAATGCCCCTCCTCAGAGAGCTGCAGAAGCTGGTGATAGCCTAGCATACTCAGCCGGATGGTGGACATGTACATGCTCATGTCAGTTAGTCGTGTTTGAGAGCTTTGCTCGCACTATACGTCTGCACAAGCGGCACACCACTTTGGTTACATCCTTAGGTTTACCTCTTTTATTTGGTTTAAAGCCAAAGAAATCCCAAATTGGGGACTTTATATTTTTTTAGTGCTGTCAGCGTTAATGTGCCGTCATCACAACTAACGCATTTAACAATTAACCCATATGGAGCGCAGACTGAGTCTATATCCCTGAAATATCTCTGTCAATGCATTTCGGGCAGTTTGTCCAAATTCTGTTAATTCTGGGGGTTGAGAGCGTTACAAATTTAAATCGTGAGGATGATTGATGATTAAGAAATCTTGTTCTTAGAGTAATGTCAAAAAGATAGAAACCACTGCATGGTAGTGTTAGTGGTCAGTGACAGTGATGGGATGAATCTGAGTGTCTGTGATACTCATCATATTAGCGATCCTAACTAAAAACTGGTGTGTAATGTGTGGCCCTTTAAAGAGCCCCACCTTATCCCAAGATAAAACAAAGGACTAACTTAACCATGCTGTGTTTTAGTTGAATGTGTTCTCATCCTGTATAGAGCAACAAATAACAAGACTGACAGTGAATGGAGAAACACTCACCCAGTTTCTGTTCTGTTTTTGTCATGCTTATATCATACAACCTGAACATATCAGCAGGATGTCCCGTTTCCCCTTTCTCTTTGTTTAAAACATATAAAACAAGTCCATGCAATTTGAACTCAAAATTGTGTTTTCACCTCGCAAGTTAACTGATACTTGATAAATGTTTGCTGCTATTTTTGGTCAACTGCCATTTTTGACTTCCCTCTGCAAGCGTCCAGCTGCAAGGGGAGAGATGAAGGACTACGATTCATCAAGCAATGTGATCATAAATAATCCTCGACACTAATTTTTTTATGCCTGCGTTTAGATTGCATATAGATTTTGACCATACTTGAGATTATTTGTATTTTTTTGCATTTAAGAAAATTATGCTAATGACATTCAGTTGTACGTTTCTTTTATGCCCGAGGATTTATCTAAGCTTCAGCGTCTGAATGATTGCTTAGATTTGATCAAACGTTGGATGGCTGCAAATTTCCTCCAACTCAACGAGGGGAAAACCGAAGTCCTCGTATGCGCCCCTGATAGGTTTCTATCGCAGATAGTGAAAGCCCTCGGTCCTCTCTCACTCTATGTTAAATCCTCTATCAGGAATTAAGGTGTCACCTTTGACACCTTGGCATGTGAAATCTCTGGCTCGGTCTTGTTTTTATCATTTAAGAAATGTGGCTAAGCTGAGCCCGGTTTTATCTCGCTCTGAACTCGAGATTGCTATAGATGCATTTATTTCGTCACGCTTGGATTATTGTAATTCGCTGTTTATGTGTCTAAGCAAAGGTTCACTGGATCGGCTGCAGGTTGTGCAAAACGCTGCAGCGAGGCTTTTGACAAAATCCTGCAAGTACTCACATGTGACACCGTTATTATCTCAGTTACACTGGCTTCCTGTTAAATTTAGAGTCGATTTTAAGATCGTGGTCTTGACCTACAGAGCTGTGCACGGACTGGCACCAGCCTACATCTTTGATCTGCTACAGCCCGATGTCCCCAGCAGGTCTTTGAGGTCATCTGATCAGGGCTTACTTGCTATAAAAAAATACTAAGAGGAGGACTCAGGGTGACAGAGCTTTTGCCACTGTGGCCCCCAGACTGTGGAACTCTCCCCCCTAACATTAAGAACTGTGGACTCAGTAGCAAGACTTGCAATCTTATGTGCAGCACTTTGTGATTCTGTCTTGAAAGGTGCTATATAAATAAAAATTTATTTATTTAAAATGTTTTCTTTCAAGAATTGTTTTTATTAAATATGGCACGTACAAATAGATGTTGTATGTAGTTTAAAACATTGCAATTTCTAAAATGGAACCAATGAGGAGTTTATTCTATTCATTTTGGTTTCTCTTTTGAATATTTATAACTGCTCATTAATAAGACAAAAGTATTTCTTATCAGATTACTCAATTAATTGATGGTATAATCATTAGAAAAGAATCAATAGCTGCAGGCTTAATAATGTAGGAAGTTAACATTACCGTTGTGACTCAGCCCATGGCTGTGGTGAATCATCACAGGACACTGAAACATCTCAATTTCTCCAATAAAAGTCACAAAATAAAGATTTTCTCTATTTCTGTCGAGCATGCTGGTCACCAAGGGTGTAACAGGTACTGTCACGGTTGCTAGGCAACAGGAGGCGCGCGTCTTAGGTTAGACCTACAGAAGCCGCTAACTTCCGGTCTTCCCGTCTTTCGTGCACGGGCAGGCCGGGTCCTTTAAAGGATGCAGCCCCTGAATTTGGACACACCCCAAACCTCACTAACGCTTACCTAAGAATCACATCACAGACGTGAGCATGCTCGGTAGCGCCGTCCATCAGCTCACCAGTACTCAAACACATAGCAGTACCACTCTGGGTTCATTAACACCATCGGAGCGTTACCTACCGATTCTGTGTAACTTTATTTTGGGGAACTTCACAGTGATATCCTGCAGTCTGCGCTGACTGATCTCGGCCTCATTCTGGACCATCGTTTTAACAAAGACGCCGAATATCTCTTCAGCAGCAGCCGTTAGTCTCTCGCTAACAAACTCTCGCAAATACTCAACGGAACACATCGTTACTTTGACAGCTCAAATATTTCTCTGTTATACGCGAATGCAACCGTTTTCCAGCTTCAACAAGCGGCTAACTTAGACGTAGCGCCAGGACTGTTTCCTCTGTGTGTCACATTATAAAGTTCCGGCTATAAAAGCAGGTGAACGTTTTGTTCCGTTATATATATCAGTGTATGGATCTATTACAGGGGTCGACAACCTTTCTGATGATGAGTGCATCTAAAATTCCCTCAGAAGTCAGTGTGCCATATGATTGCATTAGCAATAAATTTAATAACGCTCTATATTAACAGTTACTTACTATATAGAACCACTTTATAAAATTATGTTCACAGATGTTGGCAGCTATCAGCGAATATTTATCAGCTGTTTGGAAACAAAAAAAGACACTTTTTATCCATAACAGCAAATGAACTGTACAACAGAAAATCCAAATGCTATTTATGGTCTCTGTTACGATATTGCTTCAGGGAGCAGACATGACACCGTCTTAGGTTTTAGCCATCACTTTTTTATTATCTCCACACCACCCTCCGGTGGCTTCCACATGAACTGCACCTTAAACAACAACTGTTCACTCATATCATGACAGTCTCCTCACAACAATGATAAGAAAAATAAACTGGGCCAATATGGCATGTTTGTTAATACAGAGACACACATGTTAATGTGACCTCTGGTCTCCCACTCAGACACACAGGTCTCCGAGTGTCCAGCATTCAGAGGCTACCTGAGGACTCGTGTGAGAGAAAATCTGCTCACACAGACATGTAGAGCCAAACACTGTCAATAAGGCCTCTGCAATGTTCTGAAGACAGTTAAACTTGTCAGGTAGTGATGTCCAGCAGGTGAACATGCAGCTCCATGAACACACGCACAGCAGTGGATTCCAGCTGCGTCCGTAATTCTACAAACTTTGACCCCCACAGAGTCGAGCTTTTCAGTTCAATCAGCTGCATTTTGATGTCCTCTGTGTCCAACCAGTTAATGCGAGACAAATCCAGCTGCTCATTAAAGCTTTTTGATTTGATTAGAAAAGAAAACATTGGTCCAAACACCTGAAAGCCCCGAAAACCCATTGTGAATTCTGTCTCGAGTCTACGGATGTATCCGTGTATTTCCGTGGTGCTGATGCTGCGCTGAGCAGACAGCTCCTGAAGCATTTGAAGTGTCGGAATGTGAAAATTTCAACATCGCTTGAAAAAACTACCAGCTAGCAACGTCCCTCTCACCGGTAGGCGAAGTTATTTTTTAGCCAATTACAAGTTGAATCTGGTAGTTGGGGTTGTTAGCTAAGATACTGTCATTAAGAAGAGGCACAACTAATGTGCGATGTGCACCGTCATTTATTTTTTAATGCACCTTCTCAGATTAACTCACTGCGTGTCACGCCCAGGGCTGGACTGGGACAAAAAAACAGCCCGGGCATTTTGACGAGAGACCGGCCCCCCAGGTATTAAAGCCATAAAGCCTTTGAATGAAAACAGACGCTGTTGTGACAGTGATGTACAGTCTTGTTGGTATATGTGTGATTTCTATACATTTTATATCAGATAAAAACTTTGGTTGTAAGATTCAGATAATTATTTATTAAAAGCATTTTAAATGAGAATAAAAAATAAAAGTGTGTGCCCCCCTCTCCCTGTTAATGCCCTACCTGGCCCCCTGGCAGAACTAGACCCGCCCCTGCGCAGTTACCAGCTGTCAGCTACATAAAAAAAGGATCCTGGGGTTATTTGTCTCTCAGAAACAGTTCATAACTTCAACTCATCCATGTCACCTAAAAGGTAAACCTGTTTCTCCATCACCTGTTCAGCTCTGATGGTTCAGTAAGGACATCTCCTGGTTTCATGTTTCCCTCTCACCACATATCCAAACCGACATCATGACCAGCAGCTTTACAGCTGTGGCTCCAGCAAACATCAGCTGATACTAGAAATTAATATTAAATAAATTCTAACAACAGCTGATCAAGCTTAAACGTGCTGCTGTTGTTTAGCGCGACATCTGCTGGTTTCCTCTTTCTCGGCTGGTGATAGTGTTTTGGAACCATACAGTCAGACGGTCAGCATACCGTCCTGCTGATGATAGAGTACACCAAGGAACCGGAAGCTGCTCACTCTCTCCACAGCAGCGCCGTTGATGGTGATGGGCATGTGTGCTGCACCTCCGGAAGTCCACTATCAACTCCTTTGTCTTTGCGACGTTGAGGGTGAGATGGTTGTTAAAACGATGGGAAGAGGCGTGAGTTTCTCAAAATGGGCTCATTGAGTGCAGCACGGATAAGATCTTTGAGAGGCTTACGGCTGCCGTGAATACTCATAATAAGATCTCTGAGTGCAGACTGGATTACATCTTGGGGAGGCTCACTGTGGTCGTGAGTTCTCAGAATCGGCTCTTTGAGCACAAGAATGACAACATCACAGAGCGCAAGTTTGATAACATCATGGAGAAGCTTGCGGCTCTCCAACGGGATATTGAGAGACCAGTGTTGGACTGTTAGAACTGCTTTGAAATTCATATGAGTTGTTCGCACTAAAGTAAAAACCACCATCACTTCATGTGGAAACCCTTTTGGCGCCAGCTGCAGTCGCAAGGCTGAAGCCGAACAACAACTCCCTGATAACAACTGTGTTTAGACTGTTCTTCCCATTCCATGCAAGGCCACCTGGGTTGGCTGTTAGACTGTTTACTTAGGCTAGCAGGGCGAAGGACACTGTCTCAGCTGAACTCTGGACACGCACACACAGACATATACACTGATATGCATACATTCATCCCCCCTCCCTTTCCAAACGCCTTCGATGCTTGTTCCCTCCTGGGGAACACGGCGGGTCTGAGCCCGCGCTGGAATGGTAGCGCTGGGCAGGATGGCTGCTGTGTTTGCTTCGGATTACTCCTCACCCCCCACCCGACCCTGTGGCTTGTCACGTGCTCCATAATGTTGTGCTTTTTTTGTTTCCTGTTCTCATGCTGTCCTCCCAGGAGCCCAGCATGAGTAGTGGTCTCTTTTTTTCCTCTTGTACTTTCCCATTGTAGTGTATATTTCAGTGTTTGTTTTCTGTAACGCTACCAATCTCCGATCTGTATCCCCATGTGATGTCTGTGTTGCTCTTTTTCTCCAATTGATCTTTCTGAGTTAACTTCAATAATTACTTTCTCCAAACCTTCAACGTGTCTTTTAGACCCCATTCCTACAAAACTGCTCAAAGAAGTCCTGCCATTAATTAATTCTTCGATCTTAAATATGATCAACCTATCTCTAATGATCGGCTATGTACCACAGGCCTTCAAGCTGGCTGTAGTTAAACCTTTACTCAAAAAGCATCTCTAGACCCAGCAGTCTTAGCTAATTATAGGCCAATCTCCAACCTTCCTTTCATATCAAACATCCTTGAAAGAGTAGTTGTCAAACAGCTAACAGATCATCTGCAGAGGAATGGTTTATTTGAAGAGTTTCAGTCAGGTTTCAGAGCTCAGCACAGCACAGAAACAGCTTTAGTGAAGGTTACAAATGATCTTCTTATGGCCTCTGACAGTGGACTCATCTCTGTGCTTGTCCTGCTAGACCTCAGTGCAGCGTTCGATACTGTCGACCATAATATCCTATTAGAGCGATTAGAACATGCTGTAGGTATTACAGGTACTGCACTGCAGTGGTTTGTATCATATCTATCTAATAGACTCCAGTTTGTGCATGTAAATGGAGAGTCCTCTTCACACACTGAGGTTAATTATGGAGTTCCACAGGGTTCAGTGCTAGGACCAATTCTGTTTACATTATACATGCTTCCCTTAGGCAGCATCATTAGAAGACATAGCATACATTTACACTGCTATGCAGATGACACCCAGCTCTATCTGTCCATGAAGCCAGATAACACACACCAATGAGTTAAACTGCAGGAATGTCTTAAAGACATAAAGACCTGGATGGCCGCTAACTTTCTGCTTCTTAGTTCAGATCAAACTGAGGTTATTGTACTCGGCCCTGAAAAGCCTAGAAATATGGTATCTAAGCAGATTCTTACTCTGGATGGCATTACCTTGGCCTCCAGTAACACTGTGAGGAACCTTGGAGTCATTTTTGACCAGGACATGTCCTTCAATGCACATATTAAACAAATATGTAAGACTGCTTTCTTCCATTTGTGCAACATCTCTAAAGTTAGAAATATCCTGTCTCAGAGTGACGCTGAAAAACTAGTTCATGCATTTATTACTTCCAGGCTGGACGACTGTAATTCATTATTATCAGGAAGTCCTAAAAACTCACTGAAAAGCCTTCAGCTGATCCAAAATGCTGCAGCAAGAGTCCTGACAGGGACTAGAAAGAGAGAGCAGATTTCTCCTGTTTTGACTTCCTGTTAAATCCAGGATTCAAAATCCTGCTCCTCACATACAAGGTCTTAAATAATCAGGCCCCATCTTATCTTAATGACCTTGTAGTACCATATCACCCTATTAGAGCACTTCGCTCTCGCTCTGCAGGCCTACTTGTTGTTCCTAGAGTATTTAAAAGTAGAATGGGAGGCAGAGCCTTCAGTTTTCAGGCCCCTCTTCTGTGGAACCAGCTTCCAGTTTGGATTCAGGAGACAGACACTATCTCTACTTTCAAGATTAGGCTTCAAACTTTCCTTTTTGCTAAAGCATATAGTTAGGGCTGGATCAGGTGACCCTGAATCCTCCCTTAGTTATGCTGCAATAGACGTAGGCTGCCGGGGATTCCCATGATGCATTGAGTTTTTCCTTTCCAGTCACCTTTCTCACTCACTGTGTGTTAACAGACCTCTCTGCATTGAATCATATCTGTTATTAATCTCTGTCTCTCTTCCACAGCATGTCTTTTATCCTGTCTTCCTTCTCTCTCCCAACCGGTCACAGCAGATGGCCCCGCCCCTCCCTGAGCCTGGTTCTGCCGGAGGTTTCTTCCTGTTAAAAGGGAGTTTTTCCTTCCCACTGTCGCCAAAGTGCTGCTCACAGGGGGTCATATGATTGTTGGGTTTTTTTCTCTGTATCTATGAAGCGCCTTGAGGCGACTTATGTTGTGATTTGGCGCTATATAAATAAAATTGAATTGAATTGAATTGTGTGTAAGGTCGGGGGGGTCCTGTTTCACTGCAAGGCAACCTGCATGTGGCGAATAAAGCCTTTGATTGATTGATTGATTGATTGATTGATTGATTGATTGATTGACACCTGTAAGCTGTCTCATCACCGGTGGTGATAAGACCCACCACTGTAGTGTCGTCCGCAAACTTCACAATGATGTTGGAGTTGTTAGTGGCTGTGCAGTCGTAGGTGTAGAGTGAGTACAGGAGAGGGCTCAGTACACACCCCTGTGGAGCACCAGTGTTCAGTGTGATGGGGGATGAGGTGATGCTGCCCAGTCTGACCACTTGGCGTCTGTCAGACAGGAAGTTAAGGGTCCAGCTGCAGAGGGAGCTGCTCAGTCCTAGATCCTACAGTTTCCTGTCCAGCTTCGAGGGAACGATGGTATTGAATGCTGAGCTGTAATCTACAAACAGCATCCTCACATACGTGTCTCTCTTCTCCAGGTGTGACAGGGCAGTGTGTAGTGTCAGGGCTATGGCATCATCAGTGGACCTGTTGTGGCGGTATGCGAACTGTAGAGGGACCAGTGAGTCGGGTAGTGCAGAGCAGATGAAGTCCCTGACCAGCTTCTCGAAGCATTTGCTTACGATGGGGGTCAGGGCTACAGGTCGCCAGTCGTTCAATGAGGAGATGGTGGAGGATTTGGGTACAGGGACGACGGTGGCCATTTTGAAGCAGGCTGGGACTACAGACAGAGAGAGGGAAAGGTTGAAGATGTGTGTGAACACTCCAGCCAGCTGAGCCGCGCATGACCTGAGGACGCGGCCGGGAATCCCGTCCGGACCAGTAGCTTTGCGTGCGTTCACCTTCCTGAAGCACTTCCGCACATCCTCCTCAGACACAGTGTGCGCACTGACGTCATCCGCGGTGCGCACCAAGGACCAAGGATCTGTTCTGAGGCATCTGTGTGTAGCAAGAAAGGTAAGTGGAAGTCTGGGTGGGCTAAGACTGGAGGATGGGTGAGTATGTCAGTGTGTTGCTTTAGTGACCCCTGGTGTTCACCAGCCCATTCCACAGGAGTACCAGAGGACAGCTGACTGCCTTTGGGTTTCTTCTGGTGAGGTTGTGCTAGTTACATGCTAGAGAAGTTCATGCACAGGCTTTGGAAGCCCAAGAGTCCCACATCAGCACCAGTCTGAGGAGTTTTGGCCTTGAGTAACTGCACAGAAACAATTCACACTTTTCAGGCCTTAGCTTCAATTCGTGATGCTGGAGTGATTCAAAACTTTGTGAAGACCCCCAAAATGCTCCTCACAGGTTTTGGCATAACAGGGGATGTCGTTCAAATAGGGAATGTAGCATTCATCCCTGAATGCATCCAACATCCCTTCCATGCGCCTGTTAAAGGCCGCAGGCACACTGGAGAGGCCAATGGTATTCTAACCCACTTATACGACCCCCAGGGAGTTACAAAGCCTGCAAGATGCCTTGAAACCTTTGTGTTAAATCACAGGTGGTAAGCCTTTCCTTGATCAAGAATACTGAACCAGGAATGGTCCCCCAGTGTGTCAATCAGGTTTTGGATACAGGGCAGTGGGTGCCTATCAGGGTTTGGTTTTCTGGTTTATTGCACAATAGGCAATGCAATAAACAGCAGGCATTATGTGCCATGTAAACACATACAACAGGGGCAGCATAAGGAGACTTTGATGTGATGATTCAGCCCTTACCTAGTAGGTTGTGAATGCACTCCTTTACTTCACTAAACAACAGCTTTGGGACTGAGCTGTAGACTTTTTGAATAGGAATGTCGTCTTCAAGGTTTAGTGACAGCTGTAGACTTTGAATATAGCCAATATCATTAGCATCCTTTGCAAAAGCAGCTAAATCCAGTTACAGCCAATGTTCCCTCTAATGTTTCATGTGTCTGAGCGAACACACAAACTCCCTGAGCGTCCCTTGGACCACTGTGAGCAACAGCAGACGTGCACTGTGGTCACACCAGCATCGAATCCATCCAAGTTACGTGTTTTATTAAAATAATCAAATCACAGCATTTATGTTAGACAACTTTTAACTGCTTTAGCCCACTTACAATGAAAATAAAAAAAAAATCTTGCTCATGACCTGTGTAGTATGTTAACACTATTGGAAGTAAAATAACTTGAACTCCAATTTTGAAAACACAACTTTCTTTCTTTTTCTTTTTTAAAAAAAAAACATAAAGCTCTGACTTGTATTCTGAGTCTGTGGTCTGGGAGAGAGTCTGTAACTCTTTGTCTGCAAAATACAGGATATACTGACCAATGTTGGGCAATTAATTATATAGTTACTTCTTCAAAAAAGTAACTGAGTTTTGCAAACAACAAAGTTTTTTGCAGCTGTTTACCTAAAAATGCAGCCAAGGCGTTTTTAAACAAACATTTCAAACTATTTACAGAACAATCAGCTGTTCTGCATCAAATCTGATGCCACACAAATTATTTGTGCTGCTCCAAAAAATAATTTCTGTCCACTATGAGATGAAGGAGAACAGCAGCCTGATACCTGCAGGCCTGACAACAGCAGATGTGTCACTGCTGTAACACCTGTAACACTCAGCAGGCGCCTCATTGTTCTGACACACACAACAAAAACTACACTACACACTAACTACACACTGACTACACAAGATTTGCATTAAACGTCGAAAATCTCTCACATCTCAAAACACGCCGTCACTCCTAAAACTTCCCCCTGTTTCTTAATAACTAAATGGCATGTTTTGATTGCTCGATTTTTCGACCAATGGGAAAGGGTGGGGGGTGTTTTGGTTTCGTCTTTGCTCACAGGCGGAGAGCGCTTTCCTTATAAAACGCTGTTTTTACCGTTTCTTCCAGCAGTAAACATAAACAACGACAGTATTCAGGAAGAAAACCAAACATTGCAGATATTTTATCATAACTCTGGTTTTACGTGGCCGATCAACGCAATTTAAAAACTGGTATAAAGTCCACACTTTTCCCGTCAGTTGTTCCGTCTGTCCTGCTCACATCTCCAATGGTTGTACACGTTGTCAATAACGTGGCTTCACTCCACATCAGCCACGGCGCTTTGCTAGTTAAAACGCCGGTGTCGGCACATAAGGACGCTGTCATAGCCTGTCAATGACGTTGATTAGCTGCGTATGTACGAATGTGAATCACGTGATTGGCTGGACTATGGGATAGGGTGGCATCGTTCTAATCCCATATGGGAGCAGCCAGTCACTCACTGACTAACACTGCAAAACAGAATTGTTAACATATTTACTTTAATTTTTTTTTGTGTGCGCAACGCAGATTTTTTCTGCGCAGAGACCGTGCCAGCAGTGCGCAATTGCGCATGCGCGCAGCTTAGAGGGAACATTGGTTACAGCCTTAGAGAGGAGTAGCATTCCCTCCAGCTCCTCTCTGAGGTAAACAATGTGGTGCAGGTGGGGAAGTGGTGGCACTCTGAATCTTTGTCTCTGTTTGGGAGTGAGTCAGTTTTAACCGTTTTCTAATGGGCTGGATACTGCCAATCAAAGATTTTCAAGGCAGATTAATGTCATGTTTTGTCTGGTTTCCTAAAGGCAGATTCACATTCAGCCATGAGAGCAGTTCCTTCTTCTGAATGTTTGAACACTGAGCTAATAGTTGTTTTACCATCAGTCTGGATGCTGGGTATTGAAGATTCCACTGGTCCCTATTCATGTAGCCCCTTCCACTGGGATTCCTTGCGCAGTACCATTCTAACAGCGCCCTGTTTTCATGTCTTGCCTGATACTATCGTGTTCCAAGAAAAGCTCCTTTAAGCACACTACCTGTTGGGGTCCCCTTGTCTGGAAATGTCTGTCTGTGTCTCAGAATGAGGTGGAGCCTTGTTTGGTGGAACTCGTAGATGTAAGTTGTGCCGTGGCTTGTGAGGTAGATTATGAGGATTTGAGCAAAAAGCTCTTCTAACTGATGCACATTACTAACAGCATCCTTTGGATATTCTCTGGTGAAACTGACATTTTTAGTTATGATTAGCTGGGCATTTGTTGTTACAGGGGTGGCTACATTTACATCATCAGTAAATAGTACATCAGTGGTAGCAGGCAGGTTAGGCAAGCCCAATAAGTGGGACAGTGACAAGTGGGGATGCTGGCTTTGCATTTACACTCTGCAGGTAAGAATTCACACATCAAATCACACTCTCCATAGTTATAGCATCACTTCAGTCACCAGTGTGGGATATATGTGTCATGGTCTGCGTCATTTGACCCAGCATTTTGAGTTTTCTTGTGTTTTTGTCATTTTGTCTTATGATTTATGTACAAGTTCACCTTTTTAGTTTTACATTTATTCTTTTGTGCCTAGTTATCCTGTTTTGAGTTTCTTATATTCCCTGTTTAGTTGCTTGATTACTTAGTGTTTTCCCTTGTGTCTTTGCCCTCTGTGAGTCTGTGCTTATGTGCTTGTATAAGTTCTTGTGACCTCCTTGGGTTTCAGTCCTGTTAAGGTTCACATAATTGAGGAAGGAGAGTACAAACAACCAGGTCCAGAAGATCTTGGTCAAACAATTGATTTTAATGAATACACACGTGGGAAGACAGGAATTAATCTTCGACTTAATCAAAGCATACACAGATTTTTATAGCATCAGGGTTTGAATTAACGACGCCCCTTCATACGTCACAGACAGAATATATACACACGTCAAATCAAAACCACAATGACTTTTAACACGGTTTAAAAGAACGTTGTCTTCTATCTTCATGGCCGGTACTTCCTGTCACTGCCAGATGCTCTCTTGTCATCTTGACACCTCAGCAGCAGTTCTGCGACAAACTGCTCTTTTTGCAACCCCAAGCAAAACATGATTAAACTTCCACCTATAAATGATTCTCTAACTGTGTGTGTGTGTGTGTGTGTGTGTGTGTGTGTGTGTGTGTCGTCCTCAAATGCCCTCTCATCTCACCCGTTGCACTTCTGACCTTTCACCAGACCAGAGGCTCATCCTTATGTGTAATAACCTAACTGAAACTACATGTACTATGTTGAATAAATGTTTTAATCAAGAACCTCTACTAAGAGCTTAATAAAAGAATATAAAAGTATAACAGACAATTTGAATAACCTAGTAATTCAAATAGCCTCGTCTAACCTGCTCAGAATGACTTTCGGTTTCAGTCCTGCAAACTCTCTGCAACTTCCTGTCAACTCCTGCAACTTAGTCTTTCTGAAAGACACACTGTTTAAACCTCTGAATACAATATCAATGCTGCAGATTATATTATTAATGCAATAGTAATAATGATGATTATTTACCAATAACAGTAAAATAATTTCCCTGCTCCACAGTCCACCATGTTTATCCATGTTTCCCCAGCCCGGCATGTCTTCCCTCTCCCTCATATTCCCTTGCTCCGTCTCTTCTGCCTTTCCTCCACCCCTCTGTCAAACTCATGTGTCAGTCTTGTGTTCCTCTGTTTGCAGTTTTATTGTGAAGGTCTCGTGTTTCCGTGTTCAGCATGTCTTGTTTTGCTTCCTCTATGGCGTCAGCTGTGTTCCCTGTGTGATCTCTCTTCCCTCTGTTAAGGTTCACATAATTGAGGAAGGAGAGTACAAACAACCAGGTCCAGAAGATCTTGGTCAAACAATGGATTTTAATGAATACACGCATGGGAAGACCACTGTACGCAGACAGCACTTGATCTTCGACTTAGTCAAAGCATACACAGATTTTTATAGCATCAGGGTTTGAATTAACGACGCCCCTTCATACGTCACAGACAGAATATATACACACGTCAAATCAAAACCACTTATCCTCATGTGTATTTAGGTCAGAGTCTCCCTCCGTCCGGTGTTGCATTCTCCCTCATGGCTGTGTGTTTCCCTGTGTGCCTCTACCTGTATCAGTTTATATATGTCCTGGTCTAGTTTTGTATTGTTTTGCCATTCAGCAAATTAAGCTGACTTTTTTTTAGTTTACTTTTTGCCTCCGTTTGAGTCCTTTCCTTCCTGCACTCAGTCAAATTCATGACAATATGGAGGACCAGAAGAGCAACGTGCATCAATATAAAGAATTTTCTGCTTCAATATTGGTTTGTGCAATAAAACTTGCCAATTAATTTGCTAATTTAAATGCATTTATGAGTTCATTTTTCTTTTTCATTTTTTATGAGTGAGGCCCTCTGTGAGAAAGAGTATTATGGGTGGTAATAAGGAAATATCATTAGAAGGAATTGAACATGATTCACTGATGTACAGAATTCAGTTTGAGGTATTTGGTGTTTAGATATTTACACGCTGACCCAGCGGTGATAGTGATGAGGGCATGACCCCCTGGAGTGAGGAGGGAGAGGCTATGACAGGGAGGAGATCGGTTGCATGAATTTCACCTCTAGGAAATAAAAAGATGCAATAATAACAAAACAAAACCAAAGGATGTGCCCAAAACAGCAGCTGCTGCAGGTGTTTTGCTCAACTTGACCGGACTGAAACAATCAACACTGACCGCTGAACAGAGGCTCTAGCTGGCAACAGTCAGATCCTGGAAATAACAATAGATATAGCATGTTGTTTTATTCTAATTTGGAGTCAGTAGCAAAATAGTGCCAAATGCTGCTTACCCCAGAATTAAGGACACTATATTGAACTGCTGCTAAAAGTGCAGGTGCCCTATCCACAACAGCTGAAAATAAGTGAATCAGGGCTGAGAATAAGCCACCGTACTGCTCATTAAATGTAGCTGTAGATAATGAGTAAAGAGGTGATGGCACTAGTGCAGCCCAACCCAGAAGAAAGTCAATGGGGAGCCTGGGATGAGAGCCAAACAAGAAAAATGGCAACTCCCTTGTGCCCTGATGGGGTGTGCTGGTATAACAAAAGAGCATGTGTGCATAAACGCACAGACTAATCCCGTTTCTGGGATGATGGAAGGGTGTGCAAGATGTTATGAAGGGTTCTATTAAACCATTCACACTGTCCATTATTCACTGGATGATATGGAATTGCACGAGACTTTGCTACCTGGTATAATTCACACAACTGGTGCATCAACAAACTCTAAATTCCTGCCTTGGTCAGAGTAGATGCGGCTAGGAACACCACTCTGTCAGAGGAACCTGGGCTACAGTAGAAGTCCGCTGATCTCGAGTAAGGACTTCAACGGTATATTTGCTGAAAACATCAGTCATAACCAGGACATTCTCAAGTCCACTGCTGGAGGATTACAAATGGCCCATTTAGCTATGTGATACCAGCCCCGAATCCTTTGCAATTTGACAATGCTCATAACCCTGAACCTACTGCTTGATATCAGAGGACATCCTTGGCCAGTAACAGTACTTGTTGGGTCTGCGCTTGCAGGCCCCGCTGGTTCAGAGACTTATCACCCGTGAACAAAGCAAGACAAACATTTTAACTTGCAACTCTGCACCTGTACTCAAATGACTCCAGCTCCCAGCCTTCCCTGCAGCCTTTTATTCTGTGAATACACAAGCACAATACACAAGCTCCTGATCCAGCTATCTCAGAGTCTCTGACTTCAGAGCCTCTGGGAGGACAAGTTGGAGCACTTCCTCGCCCCCATCAGGAAGTGAGATCCGGCAATAGAGTATCCCATCTTTCTCTACCAAATGGTAACACTGACATAGCAAATCCCACAGCAGTGGATCAGACTCCTGTAGGGTACAAATATCTCCAAGAGAATGTGATGGGAAGGCCCTGGTTTCTCTGAGTTGCAGGTGGCACCGGTCCTGGACATGATTCCTGCTGAAGCGGGATTGGAACAAAAGTCCTGAGCAACACACATTCTGCCAAGCTGGAGCGAGACTCATGCTGTCAAGAAAGAGCAGCTGCATTTTCTTCTGGTTACTACGGCATGACTGATATCTCATTTCAAAGATGAATGCCACCAGTTGAGATGCCCACCTCTGCTCTGTGGCACCTAGCTTGGCCGAAGAAAGGAAGCTTAGTGAATTGTTGTCTGTAAAGACACACAGTTGACCACTCTGCATAAGCCGGCAGTGATTTTTAACAACCAGCTTGACAGCGTGGGAAAGTGGATTTTTCTGCCAAGACCTGGGAAGCAGCAGATGTGTGACTTCAGATCTTCGTTATTAAACTGAGGCATGAGCTAAATTTCAATAAGGACAGATCTGTCATGGTTCTGGGTCATTTAGGCCCCTGTGTTGTCATTATGTTTCATTCGAGTCAGCTGTGTCCTCATGTCGCCACTTCCTCTGATCACTTCATGTGTGTATTTAGGTCCTCAGTCTTCCTGTTCAGCGTCATGTTGTCTGTTTCCTCGTTTCATGTATTCATAGGTATCATAGTTCCTCTGTATCGTCTCTGTTATCTTAGTTTTTCCCAGTGCAGGTTCAGTTAGCTCTCTCCCATGTTTGCCTTCGTTTGAGTTGTATTCATGTTTTCAGCCACAATAAAGGATCTGGTTTGCAACTCAAGTTCCGTCTCCTCGCCTCTGTCTGCTCCTGGGTCGACCTCGCTCACTTCACTCGGTCTGCCCCGGGATGGTGACAAGATCATTAGAAGGAAGTGAAGATAATTTATTGATGTACAGAACTCAATTTGAGGTATTTGGCAGTCTGATGGCCCATCGAAGCAGAACAGAATCCCAGTAGTGATAAGGATTAGGGTAGGACCCCCAAAGAAAAGAAAAGCAATCTTACCATGGCAGGAAGTTCCTATTTTTAAATTTTTTTTAAATGTAATTTAATTTAATTTTTTAAGTTATTACAAATTGGACAGACAATTAGACAGAAAGGGAGAAAGAGAAACAGAGGGGAAGGGGGGACAGTAAGATATAGTATTTAAATACTAACTATTGAATGTTATTATTCAGACCCAGAGCCTGAAGCAGACATTGAGGGCACTCAGGCCCGGACATCCACAGGCCCCCCAGATTGCGAAAGCCCAAGGAGAACCAACGGAGAAGCAACTGTGCTACCTTCCCGGAAAGAGCTGAGGAGAGCCTCAGACATGGGGTCACCCAGCAGCCACGGTGCAGACGCCACAGCGGGCTGCACATGAATGTTAGCAGTATTACAAGAGGTCTGGAAAGCAAAGGGGTAGTTCAAAGCAGAGTAGAGATTGCAAAAAGGCTCAAGGGCCATTGGAGGCCAGGAGGGCACAGAGACACTGAGATAAAACATTAAAACAGGCTGAAGTTAAGAGAGAGAAGGAGAGCCTTTGATAGATTCAAAGCTGATGTGCAAGGAGTGAGAAGAGCCTGCTCTAATGTGCAGGCTGCTGATTGCCAGCACAGAGCAGAGAGCCTGTGATAGGGCTGAGAGTTTGGCAAAGGTCAGGAGAGAAAGGAGTGTCTGTATTAAAGTTCAAGGCCTCTGAAGGCCAAGACAAAGCCAGAACATGAAATGAGGGAGAGTAGAGGGCCTGCTTTAAGACAGAGTTGCAAAATAGAATAAAATAGAATGCATTTATTGTCACTCTACAGATGTACAATGAAAAACTCCAAAGGTTGATTCTGTTCATCTGGATGTAGCGATTCTGTCCAGATGAACAGAATCAGCCTTTGGAGATTTACTTACCTGGATGATTGTGAATGCATCAAGACGATACAATGAGAAACAACAATCTGGAGAAAAAAAGGAAATAAATACTTAAATAAATAGTGTTGTGTATTTCCAGTTTGGGTTATTGCACATAAAATCACATGGGGAAGACAGGTCAGAGGTATAACAATGGAAAAAGCACCACACGAGGAAAGATAAGGAGAAAAAAATAACTCCCCCCAGACTGAGCTCCAACAGGGAGATCAGTTTGAGAACAGAAAAAAACACCTCAGCACATGAAACAACTCTTAATACACCAAAGAAACACATGACAAGCAACGGGGGGGGGGGGGTAAAGGGTGAGAGACAGCCAGTGTAGACAGCACATCCGGGCCTGCAGCATAAGCGCTGGTCTCCTTGATCCACCGTCAGCATCGGAAGGGAATAAGCGTCGCAGGCGTTTGGAAAGGGGGTTTAGTGTATATCTGCATGTGTATATATATGTATGTGTGTGCGTGTCCAGAGTTCAGCTGAGACAGTGTCCTTCGCCCTGCCAGGCTAAGTAAACAGTCTAACAGCCAACCCAGGTGGCCTTGCATGGAATGGGAAGAACAGTCTAAACACAGTCGTTATCAGGGTGTTGTTCCACGCTCCGTCTGCTTTAGTGCAGCTGCCGTACCATACTGTGATGCAGTATGTCAGCAGGCTCTCAATGGATGAGCGGTAGAAAGCAGAGGTGTGGACTCGAGTCACATGACTTGGACTCGAGTCAGACTCGAGTCATTAATTTTATGACTTTAGACTTGACTTGAAAAAATGTTCTAAGACTTGTGACTTGACTTGGACTTTTACACCAATGACTTGGGACTTGAATTGGACTTGAACCGGTTTACTTGAAAAGACTTGATATTTTACCCCAAATATAAAATTTAACATGCATATTATATAGAGATTGAAAATGTGACGTCATTCACGGGTAGAACCGCAAAGGATTCTGGGAACTCGTGGCAAGCGGTACTAGCGCACGCAGGCTTTCAATTAAAATCAGTCACACAGCGATAAAAAGAAACACAAAAATGTCAAGAAGCTGTTGTATTATTAACTGCAATAGCCGGTCGCATGACAGCCACGGGAAGCCGACGGGTAAAGAGATCGGTTGTTATCGGATTACGTCGTTGAAGAGAAATTGTTCGAGCCATGTTTCCGAAGTAACAAAGACGCGACGGATGGCCTGGATTGCAGCCATTCAAAGACCAAATATAACGTCCCAGAACCCTCCAGCTCACAGGTTAGTCTGCTCCAAGCATTTACACAAAGGTCAGTCTGCTGTTGTAGTTAACATAACATAACATAATTGGTGATATAGGTTACAAGCAAGTCTGGCGCTGAACAGAAATTGTCGTGCTATGCTCCTTTGTTTATTGTGCATAAATAGTGAATTGTCCTGACACAATATTGCGTTTCGCTTCTGTTATTACCATGGTACACTGACAAAAACATATACAGTTCCCCCCTCCAGGGGCAAGGGTACCTAGACCCGGTTTGTAGAGTACGCTTGGGGAGTGTGATCGTGTGTACAGCGTCTCTTTATGTCTGTCTCCACGTTGGTTGAGTGTGGAGTAAGTGCATATGAGAGCATGAGGGGGGGAATGGATGTTTGTGTCTGTGTGTGCCTGTATGTCTGTGTCTATATGTCAGGTTGGGTATCAGACGCCACCTCTCTGGGGACACCTCAGGCCCTCCAAGGTTTGGAGGCCTATCTCCACCTACCACCACTTCCCCTGCCGGTGGCGGACGCCCTCAGACATCGGTGCGTTGGTGGTTCTTTGTGTCTGGGGATGGGCGTCCAGGTACACACCGGCTCACTCCTTGGCGGCCGCTTATCGGGGCCTGGAGCCTGGGGCTCGCTCGGGCCCCTTCGGGGGTGGGGTGCCCCCGGCCTCTCGGCCTGGGGCTCGGTCACTCAGGCACAGCTGGCGGCCGGCGGAGCTCACGGGCGCGTCACTGCAACTCCCCCTGGCTTCTGCTCCGCGGCTGCTGAGTGAGCCCTCATCTGGGACTCTCCTCAGCTCTTACTGGGACAGTGGCGCGGCTGCCCCTCTGTTGGTCTTCCATGGTCTCTTGTGTTCTGGGGGCCTCTGGATGTCTGGAGTTTTGATCTCCTCCATACCTGCTTCACACCCTGGAGGACGGGGCTGTGGCCCCCCCACACTCCCTAGCAGATCGTTACATGGAGAAACCTTTGGAATACAAGCGCGCTGATCCACACAGGTATGCACATGGGTGTTCACTGCTCGTAGACCCAAATTACACCTTTCTTGGCTGCTACCTCGAAGCACATCTGTCCTGCGTGCTGCACAACAACATTGAATATTTAGTATTTACTGCTGTTTACACTTAGCTAGATTAATGCGATGGTGTTGTGTTTAGTATGTTGCTTTGTTTCTTTTTTTTTGGTCTTTTTTTGCTTGTTTTCTATTCTTCTCTCAACAGGTGATCCAGGATATTTTAATTTTTTTTCTCCCCCCCTTTCTCACTGTCCCTCTCCCCTTCTGTTTTTCCTTTCCTTCCTCTTTCTTTCTCCCTTTCCTATCTCTCACTCATGTCTGTCCCGTCTGTAACATCTGGAAATAAAATATAATAAATAATAAAAACAAAGATCGACCAAATGGACCAATACGGCAATGCCACGATGATCCATTTGGCAAAGTAAATCCATTGGGTATCCTTGTTGGTCTTCAGACAACAATTCTGACGGCTAAAGAACCAAATGGGACAGGCGAAAAAAAAAAAAAAAAAGTACGCAGGATATAAATAGTCATGCATAATCTCTGAGAAGAGAGGATAAGAGCTTCCAAGGAGAAAGATCTGTAAATGAACAATACTGCAGTCAAGTCAGTAGATCCGACGTAGCACTTCTGCGTGATTGTCATTTCAATTTCACTTGATTTTATTCAGTCAGGGGTCGTAAACAAGACCCAACCTTTTCTGGTTTAATTTAATCTGGTTGTCCTTGCTTTCACAGTACTGTAGCATCTGCCAGATGGCAGGAGTGTGAACAGTGTGTGCTGTGTTTTGGGTGCGGTCCTTGATGATGTTGTGTGCCCCTTTTCTGACCCGAGTGTTGTAAATGTCCTGTAGTGGTGGGAAGGGTACTCCGTAGATGAATTGTGCTGTTTTAATGACACGCTGGATAGCCTTCCTATCCTGAGTGGTGCTTTTCCCCTACCACACTCTGATGGAGTTTGTCAGAATATTCTCCACTGTGCATCTGTAAAAGTTGCTGAGCAGTTTGGAGGTTAATCCAAATTTAACAACTTGAAAATGTCTGTCTGTAAACAACTCAGCCAGCTCTGAAAAGCGGACTCTCAAAGCACGGCCGGGGATGTTGTCAGGGCCGGCTGCTTTTCAGGGTTAGTCCTCCTCAGACCCTTGCATACCTCAGTTGACGTCACAGTGAGTGAAGAACTCTGTGCTGCCTGTGCTGGTAGAATCCCTCTGTGTTGGTTGCTGTTGAGGTTGTCAAAGCTAGCGTAGAACTCATTCAGCTCGTCTGGTAGCGCGTTGCAGCTGACTGTGACCCTGCTGCTAATCTGCTAGAAATCAGTGATGTGTTGCAAGCCTTGCCACATGCATTGAGAATCTGAGTTGTTGTAGTATCCTTCCAGTTTCAATCTGTGCTGCCTCTTGACTTCCCTGATGGATCAACGTAGGGCAAATCTTGCTTTTTGTAGTCCTCTGTGTCATCAGAGGCAAATGCAGTGGAGCGTGCATGCAGCATGGAACGCACCTCACAGTTCAACCATGGTTTCTGATTTGGATATGTTTTATAGGACTTGGTGGGGACAATATTGTCAATGGAGGCGCTGATGTAACTGGTAACCACTGATGCATATTCCTCTAAATCCACAGAGCAGTCATCTCTCAAGGCAGCAGTCTAAAACACACCCCAGTTTGTAGCATCAAAGGAAGCACTGAATCATTTTCTTCACTTGAAACTTTAATAATAATTCTAACTGGGAAGCAATGTTTGACGAACTGCCTGCATGCTGGATAGAGGAACACAGAAATGTGGTCAGACTGTCCAAAATGGGGGTGGGGCAATGCCTTGTATGCGCCCCTTATGTTGCTGTTCCAGGATGTTGTTATTCCTTGTTGGAAAGCTGATGAAACTTTGGGAGCACAGTCCCGAGGAAAAAGAAGCGACAAAAAAAAAAAGAAAAAAAAAAGAAAAAAAGAAAAAAAAAAAGAAAAAACAAACAAACAAAAAAACATATACTTTTATTCACAGGATAAAACAGGTTTTTTGTATCACTAATTGCCCAGTGCGATTACAGCATCCAATATTATTGTCACTGCTACATTTCTGTGATGGGTACCAGAAATTATTTCCACTGTTAATTAATTACCGTTGAGCTCAAAGGTCCTATTAATAAACGGTTAAGGAATGTGTATTTATGACGACGATTTGTGAGAC
This sequence comes from Copadichromis virginalis, assembly GCF_057382275.1. Classification (NCBI taxonomy): domain Eukaryota; kingdom Metazoa; phylum Chordata; class Actinopteri; order Cichliformes; family Cichlidae; genus Copadichromis; species Copadichromis virginalis. The sequence continues at coordinate 37,045,649 of NC_140635.1, read as the reverse complement.
TGGTAAACTTATGATATGTACGATGGTCTTTCGTTCTACACGGTGCATTTCAAGGTCCTGTACCCATCCGTCGGTAAACTGTACCTGGGCTTGTTGCAGTGACCTGAAGTTACTAAACTTCATGAGTGTATGCACTCACTCCAAGAACCGTATGCATATAAATATGCATATAAATATGCTAAGATGAGATAGCTGACTTCATCTAACTAGCAAATGTTGTCCAGGCTACGTTGGTGATACAGTTTTTTTTTAATATGTATGATATTTTTGTCATGCGGTTTTAAAGCTGGTCCTACAACCGCATCCAAGAATAACATGCAGCTTATCTCAGAACTGTCGGTGAAAATTATTCTTGGAGCTAGGTTTAATTGAGCTGCATTTTAAAGAGGTGCAATTTCACAATTTGTGTATATTTTCTAAGTTCACTATTTTGTCATGTGTTGAGAAAAACACAGATTTAAAAATTACATGGTCTAATATTTACATTTAGCATAACTGCAACATTATTTTTTCGTTTTGTTTTTTTTAAAGACTCGAAAGGACTTGAAATTCAAAGTTTCAGACTTGTGACTTGACTCGGACTTTTACACCAGTGACTTGAGACTCGACTCTGACTTGCCTGACATTACTTGAGACTTGACTTGAGACTTGAGGATAAAGACTTGAGACTTACTTGAGACTTGCAAAACAATGACTTGGTCCCACCTCTGGTAGAAAGTCAGCAACAGGTTGAGGTCCAGTTTGTACTTCGTGAGGACCATCAGGAAGTACAGCAGCTGTTGGACCTTCTTGATGACCGCTGTGATGTTGTCTGTCCAGGAGATGTCAGCAGAGATGAGGACACCAAAGAACCAGAAGGTGTGGACCCTCTCCACACAGTTTTAGATTTGAGTGAGTTAGAATATAACTTAAAACTGGACTGAGATGCTTGTAAAGCTCCTGAGGCAGCAGCTACCTACCTATTTAGTGTCGAGCTTGGAAACTCCACCATGCTTAACAAACACAAGTACAGCTTTAAAGCTGATTACATTGATTACTTTCATTTTCATATTTCTGTGAATACACTTTTTTTTTTACAGTATTTCATAAAGCACTCAGTTGAATGAACAGTACAGATAGCGATTCACTAGTTATAATTACAAACCCTTTTAAAGATGCATCTTTAGTCCACATTCAATGAAGAGAAGTGTAACTGCATTTTGTCAAGGGTGGGTGAATTACGGTGGCCCTGAGAGGCCCAACGGACTACAACTTAAGAAAACACAAGCAATAAGAAAAACGCTGCAAAGTGCACAAAACACAACTGATATAGGAAAAAACAGATTTCCAATAGCACAAAGGAAGTGTTTCTGGGGAGACAATAACCAGATGGACCAGTTGCAGGAACCAAAACATTTGCGCTGGGAGACACATAAAAGAAGGGGAGGATCTATCGGTTTTGTGAGGAAAGAAAAGATGAGAGGTAAGTGTGTTAGCCTGACTATTAGCCTAAAAATCTGTCATCAGTATTATATGAATCATGATAAAACACACCTGCCATGTTTGGGTTCCTGCAACTGGTCCGTCGGCTTATTGTCTTTGTCACAGAAAAGAACATACCATTCAAATTATTGAGCAGGTATGGCAAATACCTTATTCTGAGACAGCCTTCATTGGCAGACAGTAGCAGAAGTCAAGAGCTGAGATGAATAATCAAGCGAAATACACATGACTTAAAGAGGCATACAGTTCCTCACCTCTCCCTCCCCTGGGCAGATCTGATCACAACCTGGTGCACCTTGTCCCTGTGTATGAGCCCTTAGTGCGCAGGGAGCCACCAGCCATCAGTGACTTTATCAGGTGGTATACCTGATAAAGTCACTGATTCAATTCCACAGATAAACTTTGACTATAAATTACACTAATTCATGTAACATGGTAGTGAAAAAACTTAAAACCCTTAACGCCGATAAGTTATTGTGATGGATTGGGTCTATGCAGGTCAGGCTTTGGGAAATACACCTCATGACTCTTAGAATCTAAAAGGTCATTCACCTGCGCAGGTAGCTTAAGTGCTTTACAATTCCAGCAGATTCTGATCGAATCAGGAATACATGGGCTGAAGACCTTGGTGTCCCTCTGTCTGAGGACCAATGGTCAAACTTGTCATGGCTAGACGGTCCTCACCGATCGTCTTGCCAATTTGTTGTGGTGTTTGTGTGTACTGTGTCGTGTTCTCCTCTCCATCCTGTGCATGTGTTTTTCTGCTGGAACATGTACTTCCGGAAGCCGTGGCACGGAACGGCAGTTGACCGGAGGGGAGTGTCCTGAGCTAGAATCATCGCACCTGTGCAGAATTACCTTGCCAGCGCAGACCTATTTAACGGGGCGGTTGAGTCACAACCAACGCTGGAACGTTGAACTAAACCGGGTAGCGTAGTCATGATTAGCATACCCGGTTTGTGAAGGAGAAGGACGTTTTCGTTATTGAGCGTGTGTTTTTTCTCATCTGCCTCCAGGGTTCAGGGATTGGAGGAGGAGCCGGCACCAGGAGTTGTTGTGGATTATTACTGCACTGTCACCGTGAGGAGAGGTCGCCGTATCACTGCACTGCCCTTTTTGGATTATAGACTCGAACTGTTAACTCACCTTTTCACTGTAAATAAATCCACTGTCATTCTGCAAGGAGTCTCGCACCTGAGTCCTTTAATCCAATTCACCATGACAAAACTGTTGGTCCAGCATTCAGAAAGGCTCAATAAATGCCAGATACAAACTAATCCAGTTTAAAGTCATTCACAGACTACTTTTTCTAAACTCAAACTTAACCAGACTGAGAGTCCTGTATCCCCCCCTGTGTGATAGATGTAACGCTGATGAAGGTTCCCCTGCACATCTATTTTGGCACTGCCCAGTCTTGAATGCTTTTTGGTGCCAGATTTTTACAAGGTTTTCAAACCAATTTAGGAAAAAAGTACCACTTGATGGTACACTGGCTATACTTGGATCTTCTGCCTCAATTGTTCACAAGATTCAAGATCTCTGCTAGGGTGCAGACACACAGCTTGGCAGGTCCTGTGCTTTTGCCAAAAAAACCCACCTAAAAAACATCTAAAACCCCCTGGATCTTGACATTAACTTGTCTTTTTGTTTTTATACATTTTTATATTCTGTGGAGTTCGACATGTCCAAGAAAGCTGGATAATTATACCACTTTCCCAGCCAAATGTAGTCAACATCTTTTGTTCACAAGATTCTTGGATTTTGGTCATGCTAGACCACCCCCAGGTAAACATGAACAATCAAATATACCACAACTGTCGCTGGAGATTCTGAAACTTGTTCTGATGCTACTTTTGGCTGGTGATATAGAACTAAATCCTGGACCTAATTCAAACATCAGTGATTTGGACTGGCTACAACTAATTAGCCTAGTTAGCCTATGGGCACAGCTATCTCTGCATTGCTTTCCACCTCAACTAACTGTGCTCCAACCACCGTCCCAGTTAGTAAGGCTACATCTGCAGCTAATAGTGTTTGCGCCCCTGTTGTCCGGGCCTCCACTTCTGCTGTTTGGGTTACCACCTCAGCTGCCTGAGCCTCCGCCTCAGTTGCCTGGGTTTCTGCCTCAGCTGCCTGGGCCTCCATTTCAGCTGCCTGGGTCTCCACCTCAGCTGCTCAGTCCTCCACCTCGGCTGCCTGGGTTTCAATCTCGGCTGCCTGGGTCTCCACCTCGGCTGCCTGGGCCCCCATCTCGGCTGCCTGGGCCCCCATCTCGGCTGCCTGGGCCCCCACCTGCTGTACCCAAACTACAGTCTCCGGTAAAGGGTTTCTCATCATTAAATGCTCATAGCATTGTCAACAAAAGGACAAGAAATCCTGCTATTAAAAGTTACAGAGGAACAAAGATCTGCAAGACATTTAAGCAGGCTAAAGTAATCTGGGACACTAAAAATAAACCAAAGGGGCTTCTATGTGGACACATTAACATTCGCAGTATGTTACCAAAGCATGAGCAGCTGGAGCATTTTCTAAGCAATTCCAATATTTCTATTTTGGGTATCTCTGAATCTTGGCTCACAAGTTCTTCTCCTGAGTCTGCGGTTGTCTTTCCAGAGTACACAGTATTCAGAAGGGATAGAATTGGAACAAGAGGAGGAGGAATATTTGTGCATGTAAAAAAACACCTGGATTGCTCTTTACTTACTTACTTACTTTACTCGAAGTAGAACATATTTCTGTTAAAATCACTCTTTCCACAGAAATGTCATTTACGTTGATCTGTTTATATCGCCCTCCTTCCGCAAAGAATATTTTTTATGAATAGCTACAGATATTACTTAAATATCATACTATAAATAATAAGTCTAATGAAATAATTGTAATGGGAGATTTTAATGTCAACTGGGACTGTGAAAAGGACATAAAAACACCCAAGGACATAATGGAGACTTTGAACTTTACTCAACACATTGAACAACCCACAAGAATAACGAGACTGTGGCGGAGGTGTGGTCCTGGGCGCGGCTGCAGGGGAGGAGTGGTGCAGTGGGCTCAATGGGGCGGTGCTGGAGATGCCGGTGAGAACAGCTGATGGCGATTTGGACTGATGATGGTTTCCTTCCCTTTTTATAGTGAGACGGAGAGGAGACTGAGGGAAATCAGCTGGGACCGACAGCTGTCAGACTGTGTTCAGTCATAACCTGGGAAAATTGTAAATAAATGTGGAACCTGGTGATAAAGACCTGTGTGTGTGTGTACCTGTGTATAGTGCATTTCACAGAGACACTCTAAAACTAAAATAGATGTCAATTATCCTTGGGTCAGAGGAACTTGGCCAGACATTCAATTAGATCTTCCAGCCTGGGTAGAGGAAACGCATCAAAGTCACACTGTGCATTTACCTTTCTGAAGTCATTGCAGAATTGGATGCTGTCATCGTTCTTCACCATCTTCTCAATAGGATTGCTCCTATCACTGGTTGAGGGCTCAATAACCCCCAACTCGAACATCAGAGCTACCCCCTTTTCCAAAACTTTTCCAATTTTTTTAATCCTGTACATTGTCTGCCTTTCAGGAAGATACCATGCTCCGTAAGGTTTGTCGCCCCAGGGTTCTCCTGAAAAAGATGTTGTGGAATAATGGCACGCAATTCTTCCTGCTGAGTTACAGAGAGATGGAAAGGTCAAGAGAAACAAAGTTAAGCCCAACACGTGTAGATTCCTCCTCAGCCATCCCGGGTTTTCCATTTATTTAGCAGATTGATCATCATCATCATCATCATCATCATCGTTTATTTGTATAGCACTTTAAGAACACACCAGGCAGACCAAAGTGCTGAACAACACAGATCAAAACAACTACCAAATTAAAAATACCCCCTTAAACTCACAAGCTCTTAGCTTCATGGAATTCTTTGCAAAGACACATTCCTTCTGGGGCATTGTAAATGTGTTGGCTGCCAAACCTTTCAATGTGATGTGTGACACCAATTTGTCTTTCTAAAATAACGTTTTTGATTTTGTGAAAGAGTCACTCTCATGACTCATTGAGTGATGCCATTGACTGCACAGTCCCTGCCACGCAATCTGTATATGTCACATTTTGAGATTGCCTTGGAAACCTTACTGGGCAGGTACTACAATATACCTATTACCAGGTACTATCACCTAATGGAAACTCTAAAGATCGAGCTGAGTCAAGTTAAGCCAAGCTAGGTAGGTGCAAGTGGAAAAGGGCTATTAGAGATCACAAAGTCTGATCGAAATTGAGGCCATTCAATTTCGGTGTAAAGACGTTAAACTACATATGTGAAGGTCTCATAATGGTTTCACCTGAAACCTCTGCTGATAATTACCCACACCTTTTTTCCACCCCTTGGCTCATGTGATGTGTTTCATAGTTGGTCAACGACCCTGGTAAAGACAACCCGCTCTGGGTTTTAAATACCTGGGACTCTCCAACGTTTAGTTTTAGATCTAACGAAGGTTCTCAGAGGAGAGGTGAAAGGTCTTCAAGGCACTTAGAGAATTCCAGCTGCTTTCTTTCAAAGCTCATCAGACTACCATGACGTGGATGACTGGGAACCCTTTTTTCTCATTCACTGTGTGCAGTCCCTCTGGAGTCATCCCTGTTGGAGCTTGTCAGTAGCAAAGGTCTGAAGATACAAAAATGAATACTGAAGAGAGCTTAAAAACATTCCTGCTTGAATTTGAAGGCCGATTTAAGTCTATCCTTTCAGAGTTGAAGAGTTAAGCACATGCTACCTGTGGCTCGTTGGTCTAGGCGTATGATTCTTGCTTTGGGTGCGAGAGGTCCCGGGTTCAAATCCCGGACGAGCCCCCTTAAATTCACAAGCTCTTAGCTTCATGGAATTCTTTGGTAAGACACATTCCTTCTGGGGCATTGTAAATGTGTTGTGTGCCAAACCTTTCAATGTTATGTGTGACACCAATTTGTCTTTCTAAAATAACGTTTTTGATTTTGTGAAAGAGTCACTCTCATGAGTCATTGAGTGATGCCATTGACTGCACAGTCCCTGCCACGCAATCTGTATATGTCACATTTTGAGATTGCCTTGGAAACCTTACTGGGCAGGTACTAAAAAAATACCTGTAACCAGGTACTATCACCTAATGGAAACTTTAAAGATCGAGCTGAGTCAAGTTAAGCCAAGCTAGGTAGGTGCAAGTGGAAAAGGGCTATTAGAGATCACAAAGTCTGATCGAAATTGAGGCCATTCAATTTCGGTGTAAAGACGTTAAACTACATATGTGAAGGTCTCATAATGGTTTGACCTCTGCTGATAATTACCCACACCTTTTTTCCACCCCTTGGCTCATGTGATGTGTTTCATAGTTGGTCAACGACCCTGGTAAAGACAACCCGCTCTGGGTTTTAAATACCTGGGACTCTCCAACGTTTAGTTTTAGATCTAACGAAGGTTCTCAGAGGAGAGGTGAAAGGTCTTCAAGGCACTTAGAGAATTCCAGCTGCTTTCTTTCAAAGCTCATCAGACTACCATGACGTGGATGACTGGGAACCCTTTTTTCTCATTCACTGTGTGCAGTCCCTCTGGAGTCATCCCTGTTGGAGCTTGTCAGTAGCAAAGGTCTGAAGATACAAAAATGAATACTGAAGAGAGCTTAAAAACATTCCTGCTTGAATTTGAAGGCCGATTTAAGTCTATCCTTTCAGAGTTGAAGAGTTAAGCACATGCTACCTGTGGCTCGTTGGTCTAGGCGTATGATTCTTACTTTGGGTGCGAGAGGTCCCGGGTTCAAATCCCGGACGAGCCCCCTTAAATTCACAAGCTCTTAGCTTCATGGAATTCTTTGGTAAGACACATTCCTTCTGGGGCATTGTAAATGTGTTGTGTGCCAAACCTTTCAATGTTATGTGTGACACCAATTTGTCTTTCTAAAATAACGTTTTTGATTTTGTGAAAGAGTCATTCTCATGACTCATTGAGTGATGCCATTGACTGCACAGTCCCTGCCACGCAATCTGTATATGTCACATTTTGAGATTGCCTTGGAAACCTTACTGGGCAGGTACTAAAAAAATACCTGTAACCAGGTACTATCACCTAATGGAAACTTTAAAGATCGAGCTGAGTCAAGTTAAGCCAAGCTAGGTAGGTGCAAGTGGAAAAGGGCTATTAGAGATCACAAAGTCTGATCGAAATTGAGGCCATTCAATTTCGGTGTAAAGACGTTAAACTACATATGTGAAGGTCTCATAATGGTTTGACCTCTGCTGATAATTACCCACACCTTTTTTCCACCCCTTGGCTCATGTGATGTGTTTCATAGTTGGTCA